>NW_023366821.1:0-83142 GCF_902167145.1 Zea mays | reverse complement strand
CACTCACCCCACATACGTTTCCTTGCCATAGATCACATTCTTGGATTTCTGGTGGAGACCATTTCTTGGTCAAAAATCCGTAGGTGTTAGCCTTCGGTATTATTGTAAATGGTCATTCATGGCTATTTTCGACAAAAATGGGGGTTGTGTGGCCATTGGATCATCGACCAGAGGCTCATACACCTCACCCCACATATGTTTCCTTGCCATAGATCACATTCTTGGATTTCTGGTGGAGACCATTTCTTGGTCAAACTATCCGTAGGTCTTAGCCTCTAATATTATTGAAAATGGTCGCTCATGGCTATTTCCATAAAAAAATGGGGGTTGTGTGGCCATTTATCATCGACTAGAGGCTCATAAATCTCACCCCACATATGTTTCCTTGCCATAGATCACATTCTTGGATTTTTGGTGGAGACCATTTCTTGGTCAAAAACTCGTACGTGTTAGCCTTCGGTATTATTGAAAATGGTCGTTCATGGCTATTTTCGGCAAAATGGGGGTTCTGTGGCCATTGATCATCGACCAGAGGCTCGTACACCTCACCCCACATATGTTTCCTTGCCATAGATCACATTCTTGGATTTCTGGTGGAGACCATTTCTTGGGCAAAAATCCGAATGTGTTAGCCTTTGGTATTTTTGAAAATGGTCATTCATGGCTATTTTCGACAAAAATGGGGGTTGTGTGGCCATTGATCTTCAACCAGAGGCTCATACACCTCACTACACATATGTTTCCTTGCCATAGATCACATTCTTGGATTTATGGTGGAGACCATTTCTTGGTCAAAAATCCGTAGGTGTTAGCCTTCAGTGTCATTGAAAATGGTCGTTCATGGCTATTTTCGACAAAAATTAGGGTTGTGTGGCCATTGATCGTCGACTAGAGGCTCATACACCTCACCCCACATATGTTTCCTTGCCATAGATCACATTCTTGGATTTCTGGTGGAGACCATTTCTTGGTCAAAAATCCGTAGGTGTTAGCCTTAGGTATTATTGAAAATGGTCGTTCATGGCTATTTTCGACAAAAATGGGGGTTGTGTGGCCATTGATCATCGACCAGACGCTCATACACCTCACCCCACATATGTTTCCTTGCCATAGATCACATTCTTGGATTTCTGGTGGAGACCATTTCTTGGTCTAAAATCCGTAGGTGTTAGCCTCTAGTATTATTGAAAATGGTCGCTCATGGCTATTTTCAAGGTCGCTCATGGCTATTTTCATAAAAAATGGGGGTTGTGTGGCCATTTATCATCGACTAGAGGCTCATAAACCTCACCCCACATATGTTTCATTGCCATAGATCACATTCTTGGATTTCTGGTGGAGACCATTTCTTGGTTAAAAACTCGTACGTGTTAGCCTTCGGTATTATTGAAAATGGTCGTTCATGGCTATTTTAGGCAAAATGGGGGTTGTGTGGCCATTGATCATCGACCAGAGGCTCGTACACCTCACCCCACATATGTTTCCTTGCCATAGATCACATTCTTGGATTTCTGGTGGAGACCATTTCTTGGTCAAAAATCCGTACGTGTTAGCCTTTGGTATTTTTGAAAATGGTCATTCATGGCTATTTTCGACAAAAACGGGGGTTGTGTGGCCATTGATCTTCGACCAGAGGCTCATACACCTCACTACACATATGTTTCCTTGCCATAGATCACATTCTTGGATTTATGGTGGAGACCATTTCTTGGTCAAAAATCCGTAGGTGTTAGCCTTCAGTGTCATTGAAAATGGTCGTTCATGGCTATTTTCGACAAAAATTAGGGTTGTGTGGCCATTGATCGTCGACCAGAGGCTCATACACCTCACCCCACATATGTTTCTTTGCCATAAATCACATTCTTGGATTATTGGTGGAGACCATTTCTTGGTCAAAAATCCGTAGGTGTTAGCCTTCGGTATTATTGAAAATGGTCGTTCATGGCTATTTTCGACAAAAATGGGGGTTGTGTGTCCATTGATCATCGACCAGACGCTCATACACCTCACCCCACATATGTTTCCTTGCCATAGATCACATTCTTGGATTTCTGGTGGAGACCATTTCTTGGTCTAAAATCCGTAGGTGTTAGCCTCTAGTATTATTGAAAATGGTCGCTCATGGCTATTTTCAAGGTCGCTCATGGCTATTTTCATAAAAAATGGGGGTTGTGTGGCCATTTATCATCGACTAGAGGCTCATAAACCTCACCCCACATATGTTTCCTTGCCATAGATTACATTCTTGGATTTCTGGTGGAAGCCATTTCTTGGTTAAAAACTCGTACGTGTTAGCCTTCGGTATTATTGAAAATGGTCATTCATGGCTATTTTCGGCAAAATGGGGGTTGTGTGGCCATTGATCGTCGACCAGAGGCTCATACACCTCACCCCACATATGTTTCCTTGTCGTAGATCACATTCTTGGATTTCTGGTGGAGACCATTTCTTGGTCTAAAATCCGTAGGTGTTAGCCTCTAGTATTATTGAAAATGGTCGCTCATGGCTATTTTCAAGGTCGCTCATGGCTATTTTCATAACAAATGGGGGTTGTGTGGCCATTTATCATCGACTAGAGGCTCATAAACCTCACCCCACATATGTTTCCTTGCCATAGATTACATTCTTGGATTTCTGGTGGAAGCCATTTCTTGGTTAAAAACTCGTACGTGTTAGCCTTCGGTATTATTGAAAATGGTCATTCATGGCTATTTTCGGCAAAATGGGGGTTGTGTGGCCATTGATCGTCGACCAGAGGCTCATACACCTCACCCCACAAATGTTTCCTTGTCGTAGATCACATTCTTAGATTTCTCGTGGAGACCATTTCTTGGTCAAAAATCCGTAGGTGTTAGCCTTCGATATTATTGAAAATGGTCGTTCATGGCTATTTTCGACAAAAATGGGGGTTGTGTGGCCATTGATCATCGACCAGAGGCTCATACACCTCACCCCACATATGTTTCCTTGCCATAGATCACATTCTTGGATTTCTGGTGGAGACCATTTCTTGGTCAAAAATCTGTAGGTGTTAGCCTTCGGTATTATTGTAAATGGTCATTCATGGCTATTTTCGACAAAAATGGGGGTTGTGTGGCCATTGATCATCGACCATAGGCTCATACACCTCACCCCACATATGTTTCCTTGCCATAGATCACATTCTTGGATTTCTGGTGGAGACCATTTCTTGGTCAAAAATCCGTAGGTCTTAGCCTCTAATATTACTGAAAATGATCGCTCATGGCTATTTTCATAAAAAAATGGGGGTTGTGTGGCCATTTATCATCGACTAGAGGCTCATAAATCTCACCCCACATATGTTTCCTTGCCATAGATCACATTCTTGGATTTTTGGTGGAGACCATTTCTTGGTCAAAAACTCGTACGTGTTAGCCTTCGGTATTATTGAAAATGGTCGTTCATGGCTATTTTCGGCAAAATGGGGGTTGTGTGGCCATTGATCATCGACCAGAGGCTCGTACACCTCACCCCACATATGTTTCCTTGCCATAGATTACATTCTTGGATTTCTGGTGGAAACCATTTCTTGGTTAAAAACTCGTACGTGTTAGCCTTCGGTATTATTGAAAATGGTCATTCATGGCTATTTTCGGCAAAATGGGGGTTGTGTGGCCATTGATCGTCGACCAGAGGCTCATACACCTCACCCCACATATGTTTCCTTGTCGTAGATCACATTCTTGGATTTCTGGTGGAGACCATTTCTTGGTCTAAAATCCGTAGGTGTTAGCCTCTAGTATTATTGAAAATGGTCGCTCATGGCTATTTTCAAGGTCGCTCATGGCTATTTTCATAAAAAATGGGGGTTGTGTGGCCATTTATCATCGACTAGAGGCTCATAAACCTCACCCCACATATGTTTCCTTGCCATAGATTACATTCTTGGATTTCTGGTGGAAGCCATTTCTTGGTTAAAAACTCGTACGTGTTAGCCTTCGGTATTATTGAAAATGGTCATTCATGGCTATTTTCGGCAAAATGGGGGTTGTGTGGCCATTGATCGTCGACCAGAGGCTCATACACCTCACCCCACAAATTTTTCCTTGTCGTAGATCACATTCTTGGATTTCTCGTGGAGACCATTTCTTGGTCAAAAATCCGTAGGTGTTAGCCTTCGATATTATTGAAAATGGTCGTTCATGGCTATTTTCGACAAAAATGGGGGTTGTGTGGCCATTGATCATCGACCAGAGGCTCATACACCTCACCCCACATATGTTTCCTTGCCATAGATCACATTCTTGGATTTCTGGTGGAGACCATTTCTTGGTCAAAAATCTGTAGGTGTTAGCCTTCGGTATTATTGTAAATGGTCATTCATGGCTATTTTCGACAAAAATGGGGGTTGTGTGGCCATTGATCATCGACCATAGGCTCATACACCTCACCCCACATATGTTTCCTTGCCATAGATCACATTCTTGGATTTCTGGTGGAGACCATTTCTTGGTCAAAAATCCGTAGGTCTTAGCCTCTAATATTATTGAAAATGGTCGCTCATGGCTATTTTCATAAAAAAATGGGGGTTGTGTGGCCATTTATCATCGACTAGAGGCTCATAAATCTCACCCCACATATGTTTCCTTGCCATAGATCACATTCTTGGATTTTTGGTGGAGACCATTTCTTGGTCAAAAACTCGTACGTGTTAGCCTTCGGTATTATTGAAAATGGTCGTTCATGGCTATTTTCGGCAAAATGGGGGTTGTGTGGCCATTGATCATCGACCAGAGGCTCGTACACCTCACCCCACATATGTTTCCTTGCCATAGATTACATTCTTGGATTTCTGGTGGAAACCATTTCTTGGTTAAAAACTCGTACGTGTTAGCCTTCGGTATTAATGAAAATGGTCATTCATGGCTATTTTCGGCAAAATGGGGGTTGTGTGGCCATTGATCGTCGACCAGAGGCTCATACACCTCACCCCACATATGTTTCCTTGTCGTAGATCACATTCTTTGATTTCTGGTGGAGACCATTTCTTGGTCAAAAATCCGTAGGTGTTAGCCTTCGATATTATTGAAAATGGTCGTTCATGGCCATTTTCGACAAAAATGGGGGTTGTGTGGCCATTGATCATCGACCAGAGGCTCATACACCTCACCCCACATATGTTTCCTTGCCATAGATCACATTCTTGGATTTCTGGTGGAGACCATTTCTTGGTCAAAAATCCGTAGGTGTTAGCCTTCGGTATTATTGTAAATGGTCATTCATGGCTATTTTCGACAACAATGTGGGTTGTGTGGCCATTGATCATCGACCAGAGGCTCATACACCTCACCCCACATATGTTTCCTTGCCATAGATCACATTCTTAGATTTCTGGTGGAGACCATTTCTTGGTCAAAAATCCGTAGGTCTTAGCCTCTAATATTATTGAAAATGGTCGCTCATGGCTATTTTCATAAAAAATGGGGGTTGTGTGGCCATTTATCATCGACTAGAGGCTCATAAATCTCACCCCTCATATGTTTCCTTGCCATAGATCACATTCTTGGATTTTTGGTGGAGACCATTTCTTGGTCAAAAACTCGTACGTGTTAGCCTTCGGTATTATTGAAAATGGTCATTCATGGCTATTTTCGGCAAAATGGGGGTTCTGTGGCCATTGATCATCGACCAGAGGCTCGTACACCTCACCCCACATATGTTTCCTTGCCATAAATCACATTCTTGGATTTCTGGTGGAGACCATTTCTTGGGCAAAAATCCGAATGTGTTAGCCTTTGGTATTTTTGAAAATGGTCATTCATGGCTATTTTCGACAAAAATGGGGGTTGTGTGGCCATTGATCTTCGACCAGAGGCTCATACACCTCACTACACATATGTTTCCTTGCCATAGATCACATTCTTGGATTTATGGTGGAGACCATTTCTTGGTCAAAAATCCGTAGGTGTTAGCCTTCAGTGTCATTGAAAATGGTCGTTCATGGCTATTTTCGACAAAAAATTAGGGTTGTGTGGCCATTGATCGTCGACCAGAGGCTCATACACCTCACCCCACATATGTTTCCTTGCCATAGATCACATTCTTGGATTTCTGGTGGAGACCATTTCTTGGTCAAAAATCCGTAGGTGTTAGCCTTCGGTATTATTGAAAATGGTCGTTCATGGCTATTTTCGACAAAAATGGGGGTTGTGTGGCCATTGATCATCGACCAGACGCTCATACACCTCACCCCACATATGTTTCCTTGCCATAGATCACATTCTTGGATTTCTGGTGGAGACCATTTCTTGGTCTAAAATCCGTAGGTGTTAGCCTCTAGTATTATTGAAAATGGTCGCTCATGGCTATTTTCAAGGTCGCTCATGGCTATTTTCATAAAAAATGGGGGTTGTGTGGCCATTTATCATCGACTAGAGGCTCATAAACCTCACCCCACATATGTTTCCTTGCCATAGATCACATTCTTGGATTTCTGGTGGAGACCATTTCTTGGTTAAAAACTCGTACGTGTTAGCCTTCGGTATTATTGATAATGGTCGTTCATGGCTATTTTCGGCAAAATGGGGGTTGTGTGGCCATTGATCATCGACCAGAGGCTCGTACACCTCACCCCACATATGTTTCCTTGCCATAGATCACATTCTTGGATTTCTGGTGGAGACCATTTCTTGGTCAAAAATCCGTACGTGTTAGCCTTTGGTATTTTTGAAAATGGTCATTCATGGCTATTTTCGACAAAAATGGGGGTTGTGTGGCCATTGATCTTCGACCAGAGGCTCATACACCTCACTACACATATGTTTCCTTGCCATAGATCACATTCTTGGATTTATGGTGGAGACCATTTCTTGGTCAAAAATCCGTAGGTGTTAGCCTTCAGTGTCATTGAAAATGGTCGTTCATGGCTATTTTCGACAAAAATTAGGGTTGTGTGGCCATTGATCGTCGACCAGAGGCTCATACACCTCACCCCACATATGTTTCCTTGCCATAGATCACATTCTTGGATTTCTGGTGGAGACCATTTCTTGGTCAAAAATCCGTAGGTGTTAGCCTTCGGTATTATTGAAAATGGTCGTTCATGGCTATTTTCGACAAAAATGGGGGTTGTGTGGCCATTGATCATCGACCAGACGCTCATACACCTCACCCCACATATGTTTCCTTGCCATAGATCACATTCTTGGATTACTGGTGGAGACCATTTCTTGGTCTAAAATCCGTAGGTGTTAGCCTCTAGTATTATTGAAAATGGTCGCTCATGGCTATTTTCAAGGTCGCTCATGGCTATTTTCATAAAAAATGGGGGTTGTGTGGCCATTTATCATCGACTAGAGGCTCATAAACCTCACCCCACATATGTTTCCTTGCCATAGATTACATTCTTGGATTTCTGGTGGAAACCATTTCTTGGTTAAAAACTCGTACGTGTTAGCCTTCGGTATTATTGAAAATGGTCATTCATGGCTATTTTCGGCAAAATGGGGGTTGTGTGGCCATTGATCGTCGACCAGAGGCTCATACACCTCACCCCACATATGTTTCCTTGTCGTAGATCACATTCTTGGATTTCTGGTGGAGACCATTTCTTGGTCAAAAATCCGTAGGTGTTAGCCTTCGATATTATTGAAAATGGTCGTTCATGGCTATTTTTGACAAAAATGGGGGTTGTGTGGCCATTGATCATCGACCATAGGCTCATACACCTCACCCCACATATGTTTCCTTGCCATAAATCACATTCTTGGATTTCTGGTGGAGACCATTTCTTGGTCAAAAATCCGTAGGTGTTAGCCTTCGGTATTATTGTAAATGGTCATTCATGGCTATTTTCGACAAAAATGGGGGTTGTGTGGCCATTGATCATCGACCAGAGGCTCATACACCTCACCCCACATATGTTTCCTTGCCATAGATCACATTCTTGGATTTATGGTGGAGACCATTTCTTGGTCAAAAATCCGTAGGTGTTAGCCTTCAGTGTCATTGAAAATGGTCGTTCATGGCTATTTTCGACAAAAATTAGGGTTGTGTGGCCATTGATCGTCGACCAGAGGCTCATACACCTCACCCCACATATGTTTCCTTGCCATAGATCACATTCTTGGATTTCTGGTGGAGACCATTTCTTGGTCAAAAATCCGTAGGTGTTAGCCTTCGGTATTATTGTAAATGGTCATTCATGGCTATTTTCGACAAAAATGGGGGTTGTGTGGCCATTGATCATCGACCAGACGCTCATACACCTCACCCCACATATGTTTCCTTGCCATAGATCACATTCTTGGATTTTTGGTGGAGACCATTTCTTGGTCAAAAACTCGTACGTGTTAGCCTTCGGTATTATTGAAAAAGGTCGTTCATGGCTATTTTCGGCAAAATGGGGGTTCTGTGGCCATTGATCATCGACCAGAGGCTCGTACACCTCACCCCACATATGTTTCCTTTCCATAGATCACATTTTTGGATTTCTGGTGGAGACCATTTCTTGGTCAAAAATCCGTAGGTGTTAGCCTTCGGTATTATTGTAAATGGTCATTCATGGCTATTTTCGACAAAAATGGGGGTTGTGTGGCCATTGATCATCGACCAGACGCTCATACACCTCACCCCACATATGTTTCCTTGCCATAGATCACATTCTTGGATTTCTGGTGGAGACCATTTCTTGGTCAAAAATCCGTAGGTGTTAGCCTTCGGTATTATTGAAAATGGTCGTTCATGGCTATTTTCGACAAAAATGGGGGTTGTGTGGCCATTGATCATCGACCAGAGGCTCATACACCTCACCCCACATATGTTTCCTTGCCATAGATCACATTCTTGGATTTCTGGTGGAGACCATTTCTTGGTCAAAAATCCGTAGGTGTTAGCCTTCGGTATTATTGAACATGGTCGTTCATGGCTATTTTCGACAAAAATGGGGGTTGTGTGGCCATTGATCATCGACCAGACGCTCATACACCTCACCCCACATATGTTTCCTTGCCATAGATCACATTCTTGGATTTCTGGTGGAGACCATTTCTTGGTCTAAAATCCATAGGTGTTAGCCTCTAGTATTATAGAAAATGGTCGCTCATGGCTATTTTCAAGGTCGCTCATGGCTATTTTCATAAAAAATGGGGGTTGTGTGGCCATTTATCATCGACTAGAGGCTCATAAACCTCGCCCCACATATGTTTCCTTGCCATAGATCACATTCTTGGATTTCTGGTGGAGACCATTTCTTGGTTAAAAACTCGTACGTGTTAGCCTTCTGTATTATTGAAAATGGTCGTTCATGGCTATTTTCGGCAAAATGGGGGTTGTGTGGCCATTCATTATCGACCAGAGGCTCGTACACCTCACCCCACATATGTTTCCTTGCCATAGATCACATTCTTGGATTTCTGGTGGAGACCATTTCTTGGTCAAAAATCCGTACGTGTTAGCCTTTGGTATTTTTGAAAATGGTCATTCATGGCTATTTTCGACAAAAATGGGGGTTGTGTGGCCATTGATCTTCGACCAGAGGCTCATACACCTCACTACACATATGTTTCCTTGCCATAGATCACATTCTTGGATTTATGGTGGAGACCATTTCTTGGTCAAAAATCCGTAGGTGTTAGCCTTCAGTGTCATTGAAAATGGTCGTTCATGGCTATTTTCGACAAAAATTAGGGTTGTGTGGCCATTGATCGTCGACCAGAGGCTCATACACCTCACCCCACATATGTTTCCTTGCCATAGATCACATTCTTGGATTTCTGGTGGAGACCATTTTTTGGTCAAAAATCCGTAGGTGTTAGCCTTCGGTATTATTGAAAATGGTCGTTCATGGCTATTTTCGACAAAAATGGGGGTTGTGTGGCCATTGATCATCGACCAGACGCTCATACACCTCACCCCACATATGTTTCCTTGCCATAGATCACATTCTTGGATTTCTGGTGGAGACCATTTCTTGGTCTAAAATCCGTAGGTGTTATCCTCTAGTATTATTGAAAATGGTCGCTCATGGCTATTTTCAAGGTCGCTCATGGCTATTTTCATAAAAAATGGGGGTTGTGTGGCCATTTATCATCGACTAGAGGCTCATAAACCTCACCCCACATATGTTTCCTTGCCATAGATTACATTCTTGGATTTCTGGTGGAAACCATTTCTTGGTTAAAAACTCGTACGTGTTAGCCTTCGGTATTATTGAAAATGGTCATTCATGGCTATTTTCGGCAAAATGGGGGTTGTGTGGCCATTAATCATCAACCAGAGGCTCGTACACCTCACCCCACATATGTTTCCTTGCCATAGATCACATTCTTGGATTTCTGGTGGAGACCATTTCTTGGTCTAAAATCCATAGGTGTTAGCCTCTAGTATTATTGAAAATGGTCGCTCATGGCTATTTTCAAGGTCGCTCATGGCTATTTTCATAAAAAATGGGGGTTGTGTGGCCATTTATCATCGACTAGAGGCTCATAAACCTCGCCCCACATATGTTTCCTTGCCATAGATCACATTCTTGGATTTCTGGTGGAGACCATTTCTTGGTTAAAAACTCGTACGTGTTAGCCTTCGGTATTATTGAAAATGGTCGTTCATGGCTATTTTCGGCAAAATGGGGGTTGTGTGGCCATTCATTATCGACCAGAGGCTCGTACACCTCACCCCACATATGTTTCCTTGCCATAGATCACATTCTTGGATTTCTGGTGGAGACCATTTCTTGGTCAAAAATCCGTACGTGTTAGCCTTTGGTATTTTTGAAAATGGTCATTCATGGCTATTTTCGACAAAAATGGGGGTTGTGTGGCCATTGATCTTCGACCAGAGGCTCATACACCTCACTACACATATGTTTCCTTGCCATAGATCACATTCTTGGATTTATGGTGGAGACCATTTCTTGGTCAAAAATCCGTAGGTGTTAGCCTTCAGTGTCATTGAAAATGGTCGTTCATGGCTATTTTCGACAAAAATTAGGGTTGTGTGGCCATTGATCGTCGACCAGAGGCTCATACACCTCACCCCACATATGTTTCCTTGCCATAGATCACATTCTTGGATTTCTGGTGGAGACCATTTTTTGGTCAAAAATCCGTAGGTGTTAGCCTTCGGTATTATTGAAAATGGTCGTTCATGGCTATTTTCGACAAAAATGGGGGTTGTGTGGCCATTGATCATCGACCAGACGCTCATACACCTCACCCCACATATGTTTCCTTGCCATAGATCACATTCTTGGATTTCTGGTGGAGACCATTTCTTGGTCTAAAATCCGTAGGTGTTATCCTCTAGTATTATTGAAAATGGTCGCTCATGGCTATTTTCAAGGTCGCTCATGGCTATTTTCATAAAAAATCGGGGTTGTGTGGCCATTTATCATCGACTAGAGGCTCATAAACCTCACCCCACATATGTTTCCTTGCCATAGATTACATTCTTGGATTTCTGGTGGAAACCATTTCTTGGTTAAAAACTCGTACGTGTTAGCCTTCGGTATTATTGAAAATGGTCATTCATGGCTATTTTCGGCAAAATGGGGGTTGTGTGGCCATTAATCATCAACCAGAGGCTCGTACACCTCACCCCACATATGTTTCCTTGCCATAGATCACATTCTTGGATTTTTGGTGGAGACCATTTCTTGGTCAAAAACTCGTACGTGTTAGCCTTCGGTATTATTGAAAATGGTCGTTCATGGCTATTTTCGGCAAAATGGGGGTTCTGTGGCCATTGATCATCGACCAAAGGCTCGTACACCTCACCCCACATATGTTTCCTTTCCATAGATCACATTCTTGGATTTCTGGTGGAGACCATTTCTTGGTCAAAAATCCGTAGGTGTTAGCCTTCGGTATTATTGTAAATGGTCATTCATGGCTATTTTCGACAAAAATGGGGGTTGTGTGGCCATTGATCATCGACCAGACGCTCATACACCTCACCCCACATATGTTTCCTTGCCATAGATCACATTCTTGGATTTCTGGTGGAGACCATTTCTTGGTCAAAAATCCGTAGGTGTTAGCCTTCGGTATTATTGAAAATGGTCGTTCATGGCTATTTTCGACAAAAATGGGGGTTGTGTGGCCATTGATCATCGACCAGAGGCTCATACACCTCACCCCACATATGTTTCCTTGCCATAGATCACATTCTTGGATTTCTGGTGGAGACCATTTCTTGGTCAAAAATCCGTAGGTGTTAGCCTTCGGTATTATTGAAAATGGTCGTTCATGGCTATTTTCGACAAAAATGGGGGTTGTGTGGCCATTGATCATCAACCAGACGCTCATACACCTCACCCCACATATGTTTCCTTTTCATAGATCACATTCTTGGATTTCTGGTGGAGACCATTTCTTGGTCTAAAATCCATAGGTGTTAGCCTCTAGTATTATTGAAAATGGTCGCTCATGGCTATTTTCAAGGTCGCTCATGGCTATTTTCATAAAAAATGGGGGTTGTGTGGCCATTTATCATCGACTAGAGGCTCATAAACCTCGCCCCACATATGTTTCCTTGCCATAGATCACATTCTTGGATTTCTGGTGGAGACCATTTCTTGGTTAAAAACTCGTACGTGTTAGCCTTCGGTATTATTGAAAATGGTCGTTCATGGCTATTTTTGGCAAAATGGGGGTTGTGTGACCATTCATTATCGACCAGAGGCTCGTACACCTCACCCCACATATGTTTCCTTGCCATAGATCACATTCTTGGATTTCTGGTGGAGACCATTTCTTGGTCAAAAATCCGTACGTGTTAGCCTTTGGTATTTTTGAAAATGGTCATTCATGGCTATTTTCGACAAAAATGGGGGTTGTGTGGCCATTGATCTTCGACCAGAGGCTCATACACCTCACTACACATATGTTTCCTTGCCATAGATCACATTCTTGGATTTATGGTGGAGACCATTTCTTGGTCAAAAATCCGTAGGTGTTAGCCTTCAGTGTCATTGAAAATGGTCGTTCATGGCTATTTTCGACAAAAATTAGGGTTGTGTGGCCAATGATCGTCGACCAGAGGCTCATACACCTCACCCCACATATGTTTCCTTGCCATAGATCACATTCTTGGATTTCTGGTGGAGACCATTTCTTGGTCAAAAATCCGTAGGTGTTAGCCTTCGGTATTATTGAAAATGGTCGTTCATGGCTATTTTCGACAAAAATGGGGGTTGTGTGGCCATTGATCATCGACCAGACGCTCATACACCTCACCCCACATATGTTTCCTTGCCATAGATCGCATTCTTGGATTTCTGGTGGAGACCATTTCTTGTTCTAAAATCCGTAGGTGTTAGCCTCTAGTATTATTGAAAATGGTCGCTCATGGCTATTTTCAAGGTCGCTCATGGCTATTTTCATAAAAAATGGGGGTTGTGTGGCCATTTATCATCGACTAGAGGCTCATAAACCTCACCCCACATATGTTTCCTTGCCATAGATTACATTCTTGGATTTCTGGTGGAAACCATTTCTTGGTTAAAAACTCGTACGTGTTAGCCTTCGGTATTATTGAAAATGGTCATTCATGGCTATTTTCGGCAAAATGGGGGTTGTGTGGCCATTGATCATCAACCAGAGGCTCGTACACCTCACCCCACATATGTTTCCTTGCCATAGATCACATTCTTGGATTTCTGGTGGAGACCATTTCTTGGTTAAAAATCCGTACGTGTTAGGCTTTGGTATTTTTGAAAATGGTCATTCATGGCTATTTTCGACAAAAATGGGGGTTGTGTGGCCATTGATCATCGACTAGAGGCTCATACACCTCACCCCACATATGTTTCCTTGCCATAGATCACATTCTTGGATTTCTGGTGCAGACATTTCTTGGTCAAAAATCCGTAGGTGTTAGCCTTCGGTATTATTGAAAATGGTCGTTCATGGCTATTTTCGACAAAAATGGGGGTTGTGTGGCCATTGATCATCGACCAGACGCTCATACACCTCACCCCACATATGTTTCCTTGCCATAGATCACATTCTTGGATTTCTGGTGGAGACCATTTCTTGGTCTAAAATCCGTAGGTGTTAGCCTCTAGTATTATTGAAAATGGTCGCTCATGGCTATTTTCAAGGTCGCTCATGGCTATTTTCATAAAAAATGGGGGTTGTGTGGCCATTTATCATCGACTAGAGGCTCATAAACCTCACCCCACATATGTTTCCTTGCCATAGATCACATTCTTGGATTTCTGGTGGAGACCATTTCTTGGTTAAAAACTCGTACGTGTTAGCCTTCGGTATTATTGAAAATGGTCGTTCATGGCTATTTTTGGCAAAATGGGGGTTGTGTGGCCATTGATCATCGACCAGAGGATCATACACCTCACCCCACATATGTTTCCTTGCCATAGATCACATTCTTGGATTCCTGGTGGAGACCATTTCTTGGTCAAAAATCCGTAGGTGTTAGCCTTCGGTATTATTGAAAATGGTCGTTCATGGCTATTTTCGACAAAAATGGGGGTTGTGTGGCCATTGATCATCGACTAGAGGCTCATACACCTCACCCCACATATGTTTCCTTGCCATAGATCACATTCTTGGATTTCTGGTGGAGACCATTTCTTGGTCAAAAATCCGTAGGTGTTAGCCTTCGGTATTATTGAAAATGGTCGTTCATGGCTATTTTCGACAAAAATGGGGGTCGTGTGGCCATTGATCATCGACCAGACGCTCATACACCTCACCCCACATTTGTTTCCTTGCCATAGATCACATTCTTGGATTTCTGGTGGAGACCATTTCTTGGTCTAAAATCCGTAGGTGTTAGCCTCTAGTATTATTGAAAATGGTCGCTCATGGCTATTTTCAAGGTCGCTCATGGCTATTTTCATAAAAAATGGGGGTTGTGTGGCCATTTATCATCGACTAGAGGCTCATAAACCTCACCCCACATATGTTTCCTTACCATAGATTACATTCTTGGATTTCTGGTGGAAACCATTTCTTGGTTAAAAACGCGTACGTGTTAGCCTTCGGTATTATTGAAAATGGTCATTCATGGCTATTTTCGGCAAAATGGGGGTTGTGTGGCCATTGATCGTCGACCAGAGGCTCATACACCTCACCCCACATATGTTTCCTTGTCGTAGATCACATTCTTGGATTTCTGGTGGAGACCATTTCTTGGTCAAAAAACCGTAGGTGTTAGCCTTCGATATTATTGAAAATGGTCGTTCATGGCTATTTTCGACAAAAATGGGGGTTGTGTGGCCATTGATCATCGACCAGAGGCTCATACACCTCACCCCACATATGTTTCCTTGCCATAGATCACATTCTTGGATTTCTGGTGGAGACCATTTCTTGGTCAAAAACTCGTACGTGTTAGCCTTCGGTATTATTGAAAATGGTCGTTCATGGCTATTTTCGGCAAAATGGGGGTTCTGTGGCCATTGATCATCGACCAGAGGCTCGTACACCTCACCCCACATATGTTTCCTTGCCATAGATCACATTCTTGGATTTCTGGTGGAGACCATTTCTTGGTCAAAAATCCGTAGGTGTTAGCCTTCGGTATTATTGAAAATGGTCGTTCATGGCTATTTTCGGCAAAATGGGGGTTCTGTGGCCATTGATCATCGACCAGAGGCTCGTACACCTCACCCCACATATGTTTCCTTGCCATAGATCACATTCTTGGATTTCTGGTGGAGACCATTTCTTGGTCAAAAATCCGTAGGTGTTAGCCTTCGGTATTATTGAAAATGGTCGTTCATGGCTATTTTCGACAAAAATGGGGGTTGTGTGGCCATTGATCATCGACCAGAGGCTAATACACCTCACCCCACATATGTTTCCTCGCCATAGATCACATTCTTGGATTTCTGTTGGAGACCATTTCTTGGTCAAAAATCCGTAGGTCTTAGCCTCTAATATTATTGAAAATGGTCGCTCATGGCTATTTTCGGCAAAATGGGGGTTCTGTGGCCATTGATCGTCGACCAGAGGCTCATACACCTCACCCCACATATGTTTCCTTGTCGTAGATCACATTCTTGGATTTCTGGTGGAGACCATTTCTTGGTCAAAAATCCGTAGGTGTTAGCCTTCGATATTATTGAAAATGGTCGTTCATGGCTATTTTCGACAAAAATGGGGGTTGTGTGGCCATTGATCATCGACCAGAGGCTCATACACCTCACCCCACATATGTTTCCTTGCCATAGATCACATTCTTGGATTTCTGGTGGAGACCATTTCTTGGTCAAAAATCTGTAGGTGTTAGCCTTCGGTATTATTGAAAATGGTCGTTCATGGCTATTTTCGACAAAAATGGGGGTTGTGTGGCCATTGATCATCGACCAGACGCTCATACACCTCACCCCACATAAGTTTCCTTGCGATAGATCACATTCTTGGATTTCTGGTGGAGACCATTTCTTGGTCTAAAATCCGTAGGTGTTAGCCTCTAGTATTATTGAAAATGGTCGCTCATGGCTATTTTCAAGGTCGCTCATGGCTATTTTCATAAAAAATGGGGGTTGTGTGGCCATTTTCATCGACTAGAGGTTCATAAACCTCACCCCACATATGTTTCCTTGCCATAGATCACATTCTTGGATTTCTGGTGGATACCATTTCTTGGTCAAAAATCCGTACGTGTTAGCCTTTGGTATTTTTGAAAATGGTCGTTCATGGCTTGGTCGATGATCAATGGCCACACAACCCCCATTTTTTATGAAAATAGCCATGAGCGACCATTTTCAATAATACTAGAGGCTAAGACCTACGGATTTTTGACCAAGAAATGGTCTCCACCAGAAATCCAAGAATGTGATCTATGGCAAGGAAACATATGTGGGGTGAGGTGTATGAGCCTCTCGTCGATGATCAATGGCCACACAACCCCCATTTTTGTCGAAAATAGCCATGAATGACCATTTACAATAATACCGAAGGCTAACACCTACGGATTTTTGACCAAGAAATGGTCTCCACCAGAAATCCAAGAATGTGATCTATGGCAAGGAAACATATGTGGGGTGAGGTGTATGAGCCTATGGTCGATGATCAATGGCCACACAACCCCCATTTTTGTCGAAAATAGCCATGAACGACCATTTTCAATAATATCGAAGGCTAACACCTACGGATTTTTGACCAAGAAATGGTCTCCACCAGAAATCCAGGAATGTGATCTACGACAAGGAAACATATGTGGGGTGAGGTGTATGAGCCTCTGGTCGACGATCAATGGCCACACAACCCCCATTTTGCCGAAAATAGCCATGAATGACCATTTTCAATAATACCGAAGGCTAACACGTACGAGTTTTTAACCAAGAAATGGTTTCCACCAGAAATCCAAGAATGTAATCTATGGCAAGGAAACATATGTGGGGTGAGGTTTATGAGCCTCTATTCGATGATAAATGGCCACACAACCCCCATTTTTATGAAAATAGCCATGAGCGACCTTGAAAATAGCCATGAGCGACCATTTTCAATAATACTAGAGGCTAACACCTACGGATTTTAGACCAAGAAATGGTCTCCACCAGAAATCCAAGAATGTGATCTATGGCAAGGAAACATATGTGGGGTGAGGTGTATGAGCGTCTGGTCGATGATCAATGGCCACACAACCCCCATTTTTGTCGAAAATAGCCATGAACGACCATTTTCAATAATACCGAAGGCTAACACCTACGGATTTTTGACCAAGAAATGGTCTCCACCAGAAATCCAAGAATGTGATCTATGGCAAGGAAACATATGTGGGGTGAGATTTATGAGCCTCTAGTCGATGATAAATGGCCACACAACCCCCATTTTTTTTATGAAAATAGCCATGAGCGACCATTTTCAATAATATTAGAGGCTAAGACCTACGGATTTTTGACCAAGAAATGGTCTCCACCAGAAATCCAAGAATGTGATCTATGGCAAGGAAACATATGTGGGGTGAGGTGCATGAGCCTCTGGTCGATGATCAATGGCCACACAGCCCCCATTTTTGTCGAAAATAGCCATGAACGACCATTTTCAATAATATCGAAGGCTAACACCTACGGATTTTTGACCAAGAAATGGTCTCCACCAGAAATCCAAGAATGTGATCTATGGCAAGGAAACATATGTGGGGTGAGGTGTACGAGCCTCTGGTCGATGTTCAATGGCCACACAACCCCCAATTTTTATGAAAATAGCCATGAGAGACCATTTTCAATAATACTAGAGGCTAAGACCTACGGATTTTTGACCAAGAAATGGTCTCCACCAGAAATCCAAGAATGTGATCTATGGCAAGGAAACATATGTGGGGTGAGGTGTATGAGCCTCTGGTCGATGATCAATGGCCACACAACCCCCATTTTTGTCGAAAATAGCCATGAATGACCATTTACAATAATACCGAAGGCTAACACCTACGGATTTTTGACCAAGAAATGGTCTCCACCAGAAATCCAAGAATGTGATCTATGGCAAGGAAACATATGTGGGGTGAGGTGTATGAGCCTCTAGTCGATGATCAATGGCCACACAACCCCCATTTTTGTCGAAAATAGCCATGAATGACCATTTTCAAAAATACCAAAGGCTAACACGTACGGATTTTTGACCAAGAAATGGTCTCCACCAGAAATCCAAGAATGTGATCTATGGCAAGGAAACATATGTGGGGTGAGGTGTATGAGCCTCTGGTCGATGATCAATTGCCACACAACCCCCATTTTGTCGAAAATAGCCATGAACGACCATTTTCAATAATACCGAAGGCTAACACCTACGGATTTTTGACCAAGAAATGGTCTCCACCAGAAATCCAAGAATGTGATCTACGACAAGGAAACATATGTGGGGTGAGGTGTATGAGCCTCTGGTCGACGATCAATGGCCACACAACCCCAATTTTGCCGAAAAAAGCCATGAATGACCATTTTCAATAATACCGAAGGCTAACACGTACGAGTTTTTAACCAAGAAATGGTTTCCACCAGAAATCCAAGAATGTAATCTATGGCAAGGAAACATATGTGGGGTGAGGTCTATGAGCCTCTAGTCGATGATAAATGGCCACACAACCCCCATTTTTGATGAAAATAGCCATGAGCGACCTTGAAAATAGCCATGAGCGACCATTTTCAATAATACTAGAGGCTAACACCTACGGATTTTAGACCAAGAAATGGTCTCCACCAGAAATCCTAGAATGTGATCTATTGCAAGGAAACATATGGGGGGTGAGGTGGACGAGCCTCTGGTCGATGATCAATGGCCACACAACCCCCATTTTTGTCGAAAATAGCCATGAACGATCATTTACAATAATACCGAAGGCTAACACCTACGGATTTTTGACCAAGAAATGGTCTCCACCAGAAATCCAAGAATGTGATCTATGGCAAGGAAGCATATGTGGGGTGAGGTTTATGAGCCTCTAGTCGATGATAAATGGCCACAAAACCCCCATTTTTTATGAAAATAGCCATGAGCGACCTTGAAAATAGCCATGAGCGACCATTTTCAATAATACTAGAGGCTAACACCTACGGATTTTAGACCAAGAAATGGTCTCCACCAGAAATCCAAGAATGTGATCTATGGCAAGGAAACATATGTGGGGTGAGGTGTATGAGCGTCTGGTCGATGATCAATGGCCACACAACCCCCATTTTTGTCGAAAATAGCCATGAACGACCATTTTCAATAATACCGAAGGCTAACACCTACGGATTTTTGACCAAGAAATGGTCTCCACCAGAAATCCAAGAATGTGATCTATGGCAAGGAAACATATGTGGGGTGAGGTGTATGAGCCTCTGGTCGATGATCATTGGCCACACAACCCCCATTTTTGTCGAAAATAGCCATGAACGACCATTTTCAATAATATCGAAGGCTAACACGTACAGATTTTTGACCAAGAAATGGTCTCCACCAGAAATCCAAGAATGTGATCTACGACAAGGAAACATATGTGGGGTGAGGTGTATGAGCCTCTGGTCGATGATCAATGGCCACACAACCCCCATTTTGCCGAAAATAGCCATGAATGACCATTTTCAATAATATCGAAGGCTAACACTTACGGATTTTTGACCAAGAAATGGTCTCCACCAGAAATCCAAGAATGTGATCTACGACAAGGAAACATATGTGGGGTGAGGTGTATGAGCCTCTGGTCGACGATCAATGGCCACACAACCCCCATTTTGCCGAAAATAGCCATGAATGACCATTTTCAATAATACCGAAGGCTAACACGTACGAGTTTTTAACCAAGAAATGGTTTCCCCCAGAAATCCAAGAATGTAATCTATGGCAAGGAAACATATGTGGGGTGAGGTGTATGAGCCTCTAGTCGATGATAAATGGCCACACAACCCCCATTTTTTATGAAAATAGCCATGAGCGACCTTGAAAATAGCCATGAGCGACCATTTTCAATAATACTAGAGGCTAACACCTACGGATTTTGGACCAAGAAAAGGTCTCCACCAGAAATCCAAGAATGTGATCTATGGCAAGGAAACATATGTGGGGTGAGGTGTATGAGTGTCTGGTCGATGATCAATGGCCACACAACCCCCATTTTTGTCGAAAATAGCCATGAACGACCATTTTCAATAATACGGAAGGCTAACACCTACGGATTTTTGACCAAGAAATGGTCTCCACCAGAAATCCAAGAATGTGATCTATGGCAAGGAAACATATGTGGGGTGAGGTGTATGAGCCTCTAGTGGATGATCAATGGCCACACAACCCCCATTTTTGTCGAAAATAGCCATGAATGACCATTTTCAAAAATACCAAAGGCTAACACGTACGGATTTTTGACCAAGAAATGGTCTCCACCAGAAATCCAAGAATGTGATCTATGGCAAGGAAACATATGTGGGGTGAGGTGTACGAGCCTCTGGTCGATGATCAATGGCCACACAACCCCCATTTTTGTCGAAAATAGCCATGAATGACCATTTTCAATGATACCGAAGGCTAACACGTACGAGTTTTTAACCAAGAAATGGTTTCCACCAGAAATCCAAGAATGTAATCTATGGCAAGGAAACATATGTGGGGTGAGGTGTATGAGCCTCTGGTCGATGATCAATGGCCACACAGCCCCCATTTTTTATGAAAATAGCCATGAGCGACCATTTTCAATAATACTAGAGGCTAAGACTTACGGATTTTTAACCAAGAAATGGTCTCCACCAGAAATCCAAGAATGTGATCTACGACAAGGAAACATATGTGGGGTGAGGTGTATGAGCGTCTGGTCGACGATCAATGGCCACACAACCCCCATTTTTGTCGAAAATAGCCATGAACGACCATTTTCAATAATACCAAAGGCTAACACCTACGAATTTTTGACCAAGAAATGGTCGGGGTGAGGTTTACGTGCCTCTGGTCGATGATCAATGGCCACACAACCCCCATTTTTTATGAAAATAGCCATGTGCGACCTTGAAAATAGCCATGAGCGACCATTTTCAATAATACTAGAGGCTAACACCTACGGATTTTAGACCAAGAAATGGTTTCCATCAGAAATCCAAGAATGTGATCTATGGCAAGGAAACATATGTGGGGTGAGGTGTATGAGCCTCTGGTCGGCGATCAATGGCCACACAACCCCCATTTTGCCGAAAATAGCCATGAATGACCATTTTCAATAATACCGAAGGCTAACACCTACGGATTTTTGACCAAGAAATGGTCTCCACCAGAAATCCAAGAATGTGATCTATGGCAAGGAAACATATGTGGGGTGAGGTGTATGAGCCTCTGGTCGACGATCAATGGCCACACAACCCTAATTTTTGTCGAAAATAGCCATGAACCACCATTTTCAATGACACTGAAGGCTAACACCTACGGATTTTTGACCAAGAAATGGTCTCCACCATAAATCCAAGAATGTGATCTATGGCAAGGAAACATATGTGTAGTGAGGTGTATGAGCCTCTGGTCGAAGATCAATGGCCACACAACCCCCATTTTTGTCGAAAATAGCCATGAATGACCATTTTCAAAAATACCAAAGGCTAACACATTCGGATTTTTGCCCAAGAAATGGTCTCCACCAGAAATCCAAGAATGTGATCTATGGCAAGGAAACATATGTGGGGTGAGGTGTATGAGCCTCTGGTCGATGATCAATTGCCACACAACCCCCATTTTGTCGAAAATAGCCATGAACGACCATTTTCAATAATACCGAAGGCTAAGACCTACGGATTTTTGACCAAGAAATGGTCTCCACCATAAATCCAAGAATGTGATCTATGGCAAGGAAACATATGTGTAGTGAGGTGTATGTGCGTCTGGTCGATGATCAATGGCCACACAACCCCCATTTTTGTCGAAAATAGCCATGAACGACCATTTTCAATAATACCGAAGGCTAACACCTACGGATTTTTGACCAAGAAATGGTCTCCACCAGAAATCCAAGAATGTGATCTATGGCAAGGAAACATATGTGGGGTGAGGTGTATGAGCCTCTGGTCGATGATCAATGGCCACACAACCCCCATTTTTGTCGAAAATAGCCATGAACGACTATTTTCAATAATATCGAAGGCTAACACCTACGGATTTTTGACCAAGAAATGGTCTCCACCAGAAATCCAAGAATGTGATCTACGACAAGGAAACATATGTGGGGTGAGGTGTATGAGCCTCTGGTCGATGATCAATGGTCACACAACCTCCATTTTCAATCATACCGAAGGGTAACACGTACGGATTTTTGACCAAGAAATGGTCTCCACCAGAAATCCAAGAATGCGATCTATGGCAAGGAAACATATGTGGGGTGAGGTGTATGAGCGTCTGGTCGATGATCAATGGCCATACAACCCCCATTTTTGTCGAAAATAGCCATGAACGACCATTTTCAATAATACCGAAGGCTAACACCTACGGATTTTTGACCAAGAAATGGTCTCCACCAGAAATCCAAGAATGTGATCTACGACAAGGAAACATATGTGGGGTGAGGTGTATGAGCCTCTGGTCGACGATCAATGGCCACACAACCCCCATTTTGCCGAAAATAGCCATGAACGACCATTTTCAATAATACCGAAGGCTAACACCTACGGATTTTTGACCAAGAAATGGTCTCCACCAGAAATCCAAGAATGTGATCTATGGCAAGGAAACATATGTGGGGTGAGGTGTATGAGCCTCTAGTCGATGATCAATGGCCACACAACCCCCATTTTTGTCGAAAATAGCCATGAATGACCATTTTCAAAAATACCAAAGGCTAACACGTACAGATTTTTGACCAAGAAATGGTCTCCACCAGAAATCCAAGAATGTGATCTAAGGCAAGGAAACATATGTGGGGTGAGGTGTATGAGCGTCTGGTCGATGATCAATGGCCACACAACCCCCATTTTTGTCGAAAATAGCCATGAACGACCATTTTCAATAATATCGAAGCCTAACACCTACGGATTTTTGACCAAGAAATGGTCTCCACCAGAAATCCAAGAATGTGATCTACGACAAGGAAACATATGTGGGGTGAGGTGTATGAGCCTCTGGTCGACGATCAATGGCCACACAACCCCCATTTTGCCGAAAATAGCCATGAATGACCATTTTCAATAATACCGAAGGCTAACACGTACGAGTTTTTAACCAAGAAATGGTTTCCACCAGAAATCCAAGAATGTGATCTATGGCAAGGAAACATATGTGGGGTGAGGTGTATGAGCCTCTGGTCGATGATCAATGGCCACACAACCCTAATTTTTGTCGAAAATAGCCATGAACGACCATTTTCAATAATACTAGAGGCTAACACCTACGGATTTTAGACCAAGAAATGGTCTCCACCAGAAATCCAAGAATGTGATCTATGGCAAGGAAACATATGTGGGGTGAGGTGTATGAGCGTCTGGTCGATGATCAATGGCCACACAACCCCCATTTTTGTCGAAAATAGCCATGAACGACCATTTTCAATAATACCGAAGGCTAACACCTACGGATTTTTGACCAAGAAATGGTCTCCACCAGAAATCCAAGAATGTGATCTATGGCAAGGAAACATATGTGGGGTGAGGAGTATGAGCGTCTGGTCGATGATCAATGGCCACACAACCCCCATTTTTGTCGAAAATAGCCATGAACGACCATTTTCAATAATACCGAAGGCTAACACCTACGGATTTTTGACCAAGAAATGGTCTCCACCAGAAATCCAAGAATGTGATCTATGGCAAGGAAACATATGTGGGGTGAGGTGTATGAGCCTCTGGTCGACGATCAATGGCCACACAACCCTAATTTTTTGTCGAAAATAGCCATGAACGACCATTTTCAATGACACTGAAGGCTAACACCTACGGATTTTTGACCAAGAAATGGTCTCCACCATAAATCCAAGAATGTGATCTATGGCAAGGAAACATATGTGTAGTGAGGTGTATGAGCCTCTGGTCGAAGATCAATGGCCACACAACCCCCATTTTTGTCGAAAATAGCCATGAATGACCATTTTCAAAAATACCAAAGGCTAACACATTCGGATTTTTGCCCAAGAAATGGTCTCCACCAGAAATCCAAGAATGTGATCTATGGCAAGGAAACATATGTGGGGTGAGGTGTACGAGCCTCTGGTCGATGATCAATGGCCACAGAACCCCCATTTTGCCGAAAATAGCCATGAATGACCATTTTCAATAATACCGAAGGCTAACACGTACGAGTTTTTGACCAAGAAATGGTCTCCACCAAAAATCCAAGAATGTGATCTATGGCAAGGAAACATATGAGGGGTGAGATTTATGAGCCTCTAGTCGATGATAAATGGCCACACAACCCCCATTTTTTATGAAAATAGCCATGAGCGACCATTTTCAATAATATTAGAGGCTAAGACCTACGGATTTTTGACCAAGAAATGGTCTCCACCAGAAATCTAAGAATGTGATCTATGGCAAGGAAACATATGTGGGGTGAGGTGTATGAGCCTCTGGTCGATGATCAATGGCCACACAACCCACATTGTTGTCGAAAATAGCCATGAATGACCATTTACAATAATACCGAAGGTTAACACCTACGGATTTTTGACCAAGATATGGTCTCCACCAGAAATCCAAGAATGTGATCTATGGCAAGGAAACATATGTGGGGTGAGGTGTATGAGCCTCTGGTCGATGATCAATGGCCACACAACCCCCATTTTTGTCGAAAATGGCCATGAACGACCATTTTCAATAATATCGAAGGCTAACACCTACGGATTTTTGACCAAGAAATGGTCTCCACCAGAAATCCAAGAATGTGATCTACGACAAGGAAACATATGTGGGGTGAGGTGTATGAGCCTCTGGTCGACGATCAATGGCCACACAACCCCCATTTTGCCGAAAATAGCCATGAATGACCATTTTCAATAATACCGAAGGCTAACACGTACGAGTTTTTAACCAAGAAATGGTTTCCACCAGAAATCCAAGAATGTAATCTATGGCAAGGAAACATATGTGGGGTGAGGTGTACGAGCCTCTGGTCGATGATCAATGGCCACACAACCCCCATTTTGCCGAAAATAGCCATGAACGACCATTTTCAATAATACCGAAGGCTAACACGTACGAGTTTTTGACCAAGAAATGGTCTCCACCAAAAATCCAAGAATGTGATCTATGGCAAGGAAACATATGTGGGGTGAGATTTATGAGCCTCTAGTCGATGATAAATGGCCACACAACCCCCATTTTTTTATGAAAATAGCCATGAGCGACCATTTTCAATAATATTAGAGGCTAAGACCTACGGATTTTTTACCAAGAAATGGTCTCCACCAGAAATCCAAGAATGTGATCTATGGCAAGGAAACATATGTGGGGTGAGGTGTATGATCCTCTGGTCGATGATCAATGGCCACACAACCCCCATTTTTGTCGAAAATAGCCATGAATGACCATTTACAATAATACCGAAGGCTAACACCTAAGGATTTTTGACCAAGAAATGGTCTCCACCAGAAATCCAAGAATGTGATCTATGGCAAGGAAACATATGTGGGGTGAGGTGTATGAGCCTCTGGTCGACGATCAATGGCCACACAACCCTAATTTTTTGTCGAAAATAGCCATGAACGACCATTTTCAATGACACTAAAGGCTAACACCTACGGATTTTTGACCAAGAAATGGTCTCCACCATAAATCCAAGAATGTGATCTATGGCAAGGAAACATATGTGTAGTGAGGTGTATGAGCCTCTAGTCGAAGATCAATGGCCACACAACCCCCATTTTTGTCGAAAATAGCCATGAATGACCATTTTCAAAAATACCAAAGGCTAACACATTCGGATTTTTGCCCAAGAAATGGTCTCCACCAGAAATCCAAGAATGTGATCTATGGCAAGGAAACATATGTGGGGTGAGGTGTACGAGCCTCTGGTCGATGATCAATGGCCACAGAACCCCCATTTTGCCGAAAATAGCCATGAATGACCATTTTCAATAATACCGAAGGCTAACACGTACGAGTTTTTGACCAAGAAATGGTCTCCACCAAAAATCCAAGAATGTGATCTATGGCAAGGAAACATATGAGGGGTGAGATTTATGAGCCTCTAGTCGATGATAAATGGCCACACAACCCCCATTTTTTATGAAAATAGCCATGAGCGACCATTTTCAATAATATTAGAGGCTAAGACCTACGGATTTTTGACCAAGAAATGGTCTCCACCAGAAATCTAAGAATGTGATCTATGGCAAGGAAACATATGTGGGGTGAGGTGTATGAGCCTCTGGTCGATGATCAATGGCCACACAACCCACATTGTTGTCGAAAATAGCCATGAATGACCATTTACAATAATACCGAAGGCTAACACCTACGGATTTTTGACCAAGAAATGGTCTCCACCAGAAATCCAAGAATGTGATCTATGGCAAGGAAACATATGTGGGGTGAGGTGTATGAGCCTCTGGTCGATGATCAATGGCCACACAACCCCCATTTTTTGTCGAAAATGGCCATGAACGACCATTTTCAATAATATCGAAGGCTAACACCTACGGATTTTTGACCAAGAAATGGTCTCCACCAGAAATCCAAGAATGTGATCTACGACAAGGAAACATATGTGGGGTGAGGTGTATGAGCCTCTGGTCGACGATCAATGGCCACACAACCCCCATTTTGCCGAAAATAGCCATGAATGACCATTTTCAATAATACCGAAGGCTAACACGTACGAGTTTTTAACCAAGAAATGGTTTCCACCAGAAATCCAAGAATGTAATCTATGGCAAGGAAACATATGTGGGGTGAGGTGTACGAGCCTCTGGTCGATGATCAATGGCCACATAACCCCCATTTTGCCGAAAATAGCCATGAACGACCATTTTCAATAATACCGAAGGCTAACACGTACGAGTTTTTGACCAAGAAATGGTCTCCACCAAAAATCCAAGAATGTGATCTATGGCAAGGAAACATATGTGGGGTGAGATTTATGAGCCTCTAGTCGATGATAAATGGCCACACAACCCCCATTTTTTTATGAAAATAGCCATGAGCGACCATTTTCAATAATATTAGAGGCTAAGACCTACGGATTTTTGACCAAGAAATGGTCTCCACCAGAAATCCAAGAATGTGATCTATGGCAAGGAAACATATGTGGGGTGAGGTGTATGAGCCTATGGTCAATGATCAATGGCCACACAACCCCCATTTTTGTCGAAAATAGCCATGAATGACCATTTACAATAATACCGAAGGCTAACACCTACGGATTTTTGACCAAGAAATGGTCTCCACCAGAAATCCAAGAATGTGATCTATGGCAAGGAAACATATGTGGGGTGAGGTGTATGAGCCTCTGCTCGATGATCAATGGCCACACAACCCCCATTTTTGTCGAAAATAGCCATGAACGACCATTTTCAATAATATCGAAGGCTAACACCTACGGATTTTTGACCAAGAAATGGTCTCCACCAGAAATCCAAGAATGTGATCTACAACAAGGAAACATTTGTGGGGTGAGGTGTATGAGCCTCTGGTCGACGATCAATGGCCACACAACCCCCATTTTGCCGAAAATAGCCATGAATGACCATTTTCAATAATACCGAAGGCTAACACGTACGAGTTTTTAACCAAGAAATGGCTTCCACCAGAAATCCAAGAATGTAATCTATGGCAAGGAAACATATGTGGGGTGAGGTTTATGAGCCTCTAGTCGATGATAAATGGCCACACAACCCCCATTTTTTATGAAAATAGCCATGAGCGACCTTGAAAATAGCCATGAGCGACCATTTTCAATAATACTAGAGGCTAACACCTACGGATTTTAGACCAAGAAATGGTCTCCACCAGAAATCCAAGAATGTGATCTACGACAAGGAAACATATGTGGGGTGAGGTGTATGAGCCTCTGGTCGACGATCAATGGCCACACAACCCCCATTTTGCCGAAAATAGCCATGAATGACCATTTTCAATAATACCGAAGGCTAACACGTACGAGTTTTTAACCAAGAAATGGCTTCCACCAGAAATCCAAGAATGTAATCTATGGCAAGGAAACATATGTGGGGTGAGGTTTATGAGCCTCTAGTCGATGATAAATGGCCACACAACCCCCATTTTTTATGAAAATAGCCATGAGCGACCTTGAAAATAGCCATGAGCGACCATTTTCAATAATACTAGAGGCTAACACCTACGGATTTTAGACCAAGAAATGGTCTCCACCAGAAATCCAAGAATGTGATCTATGGCAAGGAAACATATGTGGGGTGAGGTGTATGAGCGTCTGGTCGATGATCAATGGACACACAACCCCCATTTTTGTCGAAAATAGCCATGAACGACCATTTTCAATAATACCGATGGCTAACACCTACGGATTTTTGACCAAGAAATGGTCTCCACCAATAATCCAAGAATGTGATTTATGGCAAAGAAACATATGTGGGGTGAGGTGTATGAGCCTCTGGTCGACGATCAATGGCCACACAACCCTAATTTTTGTCGAAAATAGCCATGAACGACCATTTTCAATGACACTGAAGGCTAACACCTACGGATTTTTGACCAAGAAATGGTCTCCACCATAAATCCAAGAATGTGATCTATGGCAAGGAAACATATGTGTAGTGAGATGTATGAGCCTCTGGTCGAAGATCAATGGCCACACAACCCCCATTTTTGTCGAAAATAGCCATGAATGACCATTTTCAAAAATACCAAAGGCTAACACGTATGGATTTTTGACCAAGAAATGGTCTCCACCAGAAATCCAAGAATGTGATCTATGGCAAGGAAACATATGTGGGGTGAGGTGTACGAGCCTCTGGTCGATGATCAATGGCCACACAACCCCCATTTTGCCGAAAATAGCCATGAACGACCATTTTCAATAATACCGAAGGCTAACACGTACGAGTTTTTAACCAAGAAATGTTTCTCCACCAGAAATCCAAGAATGTGATCTATGGCAATGAAACATATGTGGGGTGAGGTTTATGAGCCTCTTGTCGATGATAAATGGCCACACAACCCCCATTTTTTATGAAAATAGCCATGAGCGACCTTGAAAATAGCCATGAGCGACCATTTTCAATAATACTAGAGGCTAACACCTACGGATTTTAGACCAAGAAATGGTCTCCACCAGAAATCCAAGAATGTGATCTATGGCAAGGAAACATATGTGGGGTGAGGTGTATGAGCGTCTGGTCGATGATCAATGGCCACACAACCCCCATTTTTGTCGAAAATAGCCATGAACGACCATTTTCAATAATACCTAAGGCTAACACCTACGGATTTTTGACCAAGAAATGGTCTCCACCAGAAATCCAAAAATGTGATATATGGCAAGGAAACATATGTGGGGTGAGGTGTATGAGCCTCTGGTCGACGATCAATGGCCACACAACCCTAATTTTTGTCGAAAATAGCCATGAACGACCATTTTCAATGACACTGAAGGCTAACACCTACGGATTTTTGACCAAGAAATGGTCTCCACCATAAATCCAAGAATGTGATCTATGGCAAGGAAACATATGTGTAGTGAGGTGTATGAGCCTCTGGTCGAAGATCAATGGCCACACAACCCCCATTTTTGTCGAAAATAGCCATGAATGACCATTTTCAAAAATACCAAAGGCTAACACATTCGGATTTTTGCCCAAGAAATGGTCTCCACCAGAAATCCAAGAATGTGATCTATGGCAAGGAAACATATGTGGGGTGAGGTGTATGAGCCTCTGGTCGATGATCAATGGCCACAGAACCCCCATTTTGCCGAAAATAGCCATGAACGACCATTTTCAATAATACCGAAGGCTAACACGTACGAGTTTTTGACCAAGAAAAGGTCTCCACCAAAAATCCAAGAATGTGATCTATGGCAAGGAAACATATGTGGGGTGAGATTTATGAGCCTCTAGTCGATGATAAATGGCCACACAACCCCCATTTTTTTATGAAAATAGCCATGAGCGACCATTTTCAATAATATTAGAGGCTAAGACCTACGGATTTTTGACCAAGAAATGGTCTCCACCAGAAATCCAAGAATGTGATCTATGGCAAGGAAACATATGTGGGGTGAGGTGTATGAGCCTCTGGTCGATGATCAATGGCCACACAACCCACATTGTTGTCGAAAATAGCCATGAATGACCATTTACAATAATACCGAAGGCTAACACCTACGGATTTTTGACCAAGAAATGGTCTCCACCAGAAATCCAAGAATGTGATCTATGGCAAGGAAACATATGTGGGGTGAGGTGTATGAGCCTCTGGTCGATGATCAATGGCCACACAACCCCCATTTTTTGTCGAAAATGGCCATGAACGACCATTTTCAATAATATCGAAGGCTAACACCTACGGATTTTTGACCAAGAAATGGTCTCCACCAGAAATCCAAGAATGTGATCTACGACAAGGAAACATATGTGGGGTGAGGTGTATGAGCCTCTGGTCGACGATCAATGGCCACACAACCCCCATTTTGCCGAAAATAGCCATGAATGACCATTTTCAATAATACCGAAGGCTAACACGTACGAGTTTTTAACCAAGAAATGGTTTCCACCAGAAATCCAAGAATGTAATCTATGGCAAGGAAACATATGTGGGGTGAGGTGTACGAGCCTCTGGTCGATGATCAATGGCCACACAACCCCCATTTTGCCGAAAATAGCCATGAACGACCATTTTCAATAATACCGAAGGCTAACACGTACGAGTTTTTAACCAAGAAATGTTTCTCCACCAGAAATCCAAGAATGTGATCTATGGCAATGAAACATATGTGGGGTGAGGTTTATGAGCCTCTTGTCGATGATAAATGGCCACACAACCCCCATTTTTTATGAAAATAGCCATGAGCGACCTTGAAAATAGCCATGAGCGACCATTTTCAATAATACTAGAGGCTAACACCTACGGATTTTAGACCAAGAAATGGTCTCCACCAGAAATCCAAGAATGTGATCTATGGCAAGGAAACATATGTGGGGTGAGGTGTATGAGCGTCTGGTCGATGATCAATGGCCACACAACCCCCATTTTTGTCGAAAATAGCCATGAACGACCATTTTCAATAATACCTAAGGCTAACACCTACGGATTTTTGACCAAGAAATGGTCTCCACCAGAAATCCAAAAATGTGATATATGGCAAGGAAACATATGTGGGGTGAGGTGTATGAGCCTCTGGTCGACGATCAATGGCCACACAACCCTAATTTTTGTCGAAAATAGCCATGAACGACCATTTTCAATGACACTGAAGGCTAACACCTACGGATTTTTGACCAAGAAATGGTCTCCACCATAAATCCAAGAATGTGATCTATGGCAAGGAAACATATGTGTAGTGAGGTGTATGAGCCTCTGGTCGAAGATCAATGGCCACACAACCCCCATTTTTGTCGAAAATAGCCATGAATGACCATTTTCAAAAATACCAAAGGCTAACACATTCGGATTTTTGCCCAAGAAATGGTCTCCACCAGAAATCCAAGAATGTGATCTATGGCAAGGAAACATATGTGGGGTGAGGTGTATGAGCCTCTGGTCGATGATCAATGGCCACAGAACCCCCATTTTGCCGAAAATAGCCATGAACGACCATTTTCAATAATACCGAAGGCTAACACGTACGAGTTTTTGACCAAGAAAAGGTCTCCACCAAAAATCCAAGAATGTGATCTATGGCAAGGAAACATATGTGGGGTGAGATTTATGAGCCTCTAGTCGATGATAAATGGCCACACAACCCCCATTTTTTTATGAAAATAGCCATGAGCGACCATTTTCAATAATATTAGAGGCTAAGACCTACGGATTTTTGACCAAGAAATGGTCTCCACCAGAAATCCAAGAATGTGATCTATGGCAAGGAAACATATGTGGGGTGAGGTGTATGAGCCTCTGGTCGATGATCAATGGCCACACAACCCACATTGTTGTCGAAAATAGCCATGAATGACCATTTACAATAATACCGAAGGCTAACACCTACGGATTTTTGACCAAGAAATGGTCTCCACCAGAAATCCAAGAATGTGATCTATGGCAAGGAAACATATGTGGGGTGAGGTGTATGAGCCTCTGGTCGATGATCAATGGCCACACAACCCCCATTTTTTGTCGAAAATGGCCATGAACGACCATTTTCAATAATATCGAAGGCTAACACCTACGGATTTTTGACCAAGAAATGGTCTCCACCAGAAATCCAAGAATGTGATCTACGACAAGGAAACATATGTGGGGTGAGGTGTATGAGCCTCTGGTCGACGATCAATGGCCACACAACCCCCATTTTGCCGAAAATAGCCATGAATGACCATTTTCAATAATACCGAAGGCTAACACGTACGAGTTTTTAACCAAGAAATGGTTTCCACCAGAAATCCAAGAATGTAATCTATGGCAAGGAAACATATGTGGGGTGAGGTGTACGAGCCTCTGGTCGATGATCAATGGCCACACAACCCCCATTTTGCCGAAAATAGCCATGAACGACCATTTTCAATAATACCGAAGGCTAACACGTACGAGTTTTTAACCAAGAAATGTTTCTCCACCAGAAATCCAAGAATGTGATCTATGGCAATGAAACATATGTGGGGTGAGGTTTATGAGCCTCTTGTCGATGATAAATGGCCACACAACCCCCATTTTTTATGAAAATAGCCATGAGCGACCTTGAAAATAGCCATGAGCGACCATTTTCAATAATACTAGAGGCTAACACCTACGGATTTTAGACCAAGAAATGGTCTCCACCAGAAATCCAAGAATGTGATCTATGGCAAGGAAACATATGTGGGGTGAGGTGTATGAGCGTCTGGTCGATGATCAATGGCCACACAACCCCCATTTTTGTCGAAAATAGCCATGAACGACCATTTTCAATAATACCTAAGGCTAACACCTACGGATTTTTGACCAAGAAATGGTCTCCACCAGAAATCCAAAAATGTGATATATGGCAAGGAAACATATGTGGGGTGAGGTGTATGAGCCTCTGGTCGACGATCAATGGCCACACAACCCTAATTTTTGTCGAAAATAGCCATGAACGACCATTTTCAATGACACTGAAGGCTAACACCTACGGATTTTTGACCAAGAAATGGTCTCCACCATAAATCCAAGAATGTGATCTATGGCAAGGAAACATATGTGTAGTGAGGTGTATGAGCCTCTGGTCGAAGATCAATGGCCACACAACCCCCATTTTTGTCGAAAATAGCCATGAATGACCATTTTCAAAAATACCAAAGGCTAACACATTCGGATTTTTGCCCAAGAAATGGTCTCCACCAGAAATCCAAGAATGTGATCTATGGCAAGGAAACATATGTGGGGTGAGGTGTATGAGCCTCTGGTCGATGATCAATGGCCACAGAACCCCCATTTTGCCGAAAATAGCCATGAACGACCATTTTCAATAATACCGAAGGCTAACACGTACGAGTTTTTGACCAAGAAAAGGTCTCCACCAAAAATCCAAGAATGTGATCTATGGCAAGGAAACATATGTGGGGTGAGATTTATGAGCCTCTAGTCGATGATAAATGGCCACACAACCCCCATTTTTTTATGAAAATAGCCATGAGCGACCATTTTCAATAATATTAGAGGCTAAGACCTACGGATTTTTGACCAAGAAATGGTCTCCACCAGAAATCCAAGAATGTGATCTATGGCAAGGAAACATATGTGGGGTGAGGTGTATGAGCCTCTGGTCGATGATCAATGGCCACACAACCCACATTGTTGTCGAAAATAGCCATGAATGACCATTTACAATAATACCGAAGGCTAACACCTACGGATTTTTGACCAAGAAATGGTCTCCACCAGAAATCCAAGAATGTGATCTATGGCAAGGAAACATATGTGGGGTGAGGTGTATGAGCCTCTGGTCGATGATCAATGGCCACACAACCCCCATTTTTTGTCGAAAATGGCCATGAACGACCATTTTCAATAATATCGAAGGCTAACACCTACGGATTTTTGACCAAGAAATGGTCTCCACCAGAAATCCAAGAATGTGATCTACGACAAGGAAACATATGTGGGGTGAGGTGTATGAGCCTCTGGTCGACGATCAATGGCCACACAACCCCCATTTTGCCGAAAATAGCCATGAATGACCATTTTCAATAATACCGAAGGCTAACACGTACGAGTTTTTAACCAAGAAATGGTTTCCACCAGAAATCCAAGAATGTAATCTATGGCAAGGAAACATATGTGGGGTGAGGTGTACGAGCCTCTGGTCGATGATCAATGGCCACACAACCCCCATTTTGCCGAAAATAGCCATGAACGACCATTTTCAATAATACCGAAGGCTAACACGTACGAGTTTTTGACCAAGAAATGGTCTCCACCAAAAATCCAAGAATGTGATCTATGGCAAGGAAACATATGTGGGGTGAGATTTATGAGCCTCTAGTCGATGATAAATGGCCACACAACCCCCATTTTTTTATGAAAATAGCCATGAGCGACCATTTTCAATAATATTAGAGGCTAAGACCTACGGATTTTTGACCAAGAAATGGTCTCCACCAGAAATCCAAGAATGTGATCTATGGCAAGGAAACATATGTGGGGTGAGGTGTATGAGCCTATGGTCAATGATCAATGGCCACACAACCCCCATTTTTGTCGAAAATAGCCATGAATGACCATTTACAATAATACCGAAGGCTAACACCTACGGATTTTTGACCAAGAAATGGTCTCCACCAGAAATCCAAGAATGTGATCTATGGCAAGGAAACATATGTGGGGTGAGGTGTATGAGCCTCTGGTCGATGATCAATGGCCACACAACCCCCATTTTTGTCGAAAATAGCCATGAACGACCATTTTCAATAATATCGAAGGCTAACACCTACGGATTTTTGACCAAGAAATGGTCTCCACCAGAAATCCAAGAATGTGATCTACAACAAGGAAACATTTGTGGGGTGAGGTGTATGAGCCTCTGGTCGACGATCAATGGCCACACAACCCCCATTTTGCCGAAAATAGCCATGAATGACCATTTTCAATAATACCGAAGGCTAACACGTACGAGTTTTTAACCAAGAAATGGCTTCCACCAGAAATCCAAGAATGTAATCTATGGCAAGGAAACATATGTGGGGTGAGGTTTATGAGCCTCTAGTCGATGATAAATGGCCACACAACCCCCATTTTTTATGAAAATAGCCATGAGCGACCTTGAAAATAGCCATGAGCGACCATTTTCAATAATACTAGAGGCTAACACCTACGGATTTTAGACCAAGAAATGGTCTCCACCAGAAATCCAAGAATGTGATCTACGACAAGGAAACATATGTGGGGTGAGGTGTATGAGCCTCTGGTCGACGATCAATGGCCACACAACCCCCATTTTGCCGAAAATAGCCATGAATGACCATTTTCAATAATACCGAAGGCTAACACGTACGAGTTTTTAACCAAGAAATGGCTTCCACCAGAAATCCAAGAATGTAATCTATGGCAAGGAAACATATGTGGGGTGAGGTTTATGAGCCTCTAGTCGATGATAAATGGCCACACAACCCCCATTTTTTATGAAAATAGCCATGAGCGACCTTGAAAATAGCCATGAGCGACCATTTTCAATAATACTAGAGGCTAACACCTACGGATTTTAGACCAAGAAATGGTCTCCACCAGAAATCCAAGAATGTGATCTATGGCAAGGAAACATATGTGGGGTGAGGTGTATGAGCGTCTGGTCGATGATCAATGGACACACAACCCCCATTTTTGTCGAAAATAGCCATGAACGACCATTTTCAATAATACCGATGGCTAACACCTACGGATTTTTGACCAAGAAATGGTCTCCACCAATAATCCAAGAATGTGATTTATGGCAAAGAAACATATGTGGGGTGAGGTGTATGAGCCTCTGGTCGACGATCAATGGCCACACAACCCTAATTTTTGTCGAAAATAGCCATGAACGACCATTTTCAATGACACTGAAGGCTAACACCTACGGATTTTTGACCAAGAAATGGTCTCCACCATAAATCCAAGAATGTGATCTATGGCAAGGAAACATATGTGTAGTGAGATGTATGAGCCTCTGGTCGAAGATCAATGGCCACACAACCCCCATTTTTGTCGAAAATAGCCATGAATGACCATTTTCAAAAATACCAAAGGCTAACACGTACGGATTTTTGACCAAGAAATGGTCTCCACCAGAAATCCAAGAATGTGATCTATGGCAAGGAAACATATGTGGGGTGAGGTGTACGAGCCTCTGGTCGATGATCAATGGCCACACAACCCCCATTTTGCCGAAAATAGCCATGAACGACCATTTTCAATAATACCGAAGGCTAACACGTACGAGTTTTTAACCAAGAAATGTTTCTCCACCAGAAATCCAAGAATGTGATCTATGGCAATGAAACATATGTGGGGTGAGGTTTATGAGCCTCTTGTCGATGATAAATGGCCACACAACCCCCATTTTTTATGAAAATAGCCATGAGCGACCTTGAAAATAGCCATGAGCGACCATTTTCAATAATACTAGAGGCTAACACCTACGGATTTTAGACCAAGAAATGGTCTCCACCAGAAATCCAAGAATGTGATCTATGGCAAGGAAACATATGTGGGGTGAGGTGTATGAGCGTCTGGTCGATGATCAATGGCCACACAACCCCCATTTTTGTCGAAAATAGCCATGAACGACCATTTTCAATAATACCTAAGGCTAACACCTACGGATTTTTGACCAAGAAATGGTCTCCACCAGAAATCCAAAAATGTGATATATGGCAAGGAAACATATGTGGGGTGAGGTGTATGAGCCTCTGGTCGACGATCAATGGCCACACAACCCTAATTTTTGTCGAAAATAGCCATGAACGACCATTTTCAATGACACTGAAGGCTAACACCTACGGATTTTTGACCAAGAAATGGTCTCCACCATAAATCCAAGAATGTGATCTATGGCAAGGAAACATATGTGTAGTGAGGTGTATGAGCCTCTGGTCGAAGATCAATGGCCACACAACCCCCATTTTTGTCGAAAATAGCCATGAATGACCATTTTCAAAAATACCAAAGGCTAACACATTCGGATTTTTGCCCAAGAAATGGTCTCCACCAGAAATCCAAGAATGTGATCTATGGCAAGGAAACATATGTGGGGTGAGGTGTATGAGCCTCTGGTCGATGATCAATGGCCACAGAACCCCCATTTTGCCGAAAATAGCCATGAACGACCATTTTCAATAATACCGAAGGCTAACACGTACGAGTTTTTGACCAAGAAAAGGTCTCCACCAAAAATCCAAGAATGTGATCTATGGCAAGGAAACATATGTGGGGTGAGATTTATGAGCCTCTAGTCGATGATAAATGGCCACACAACCCCCATTTTTTTATGAAAATAGCCATGAGCGACCATTTTCAATAATATTAGAGGCTAAGACCTACGGATTTTTGACCAAGAAATGGTCTCCACCAGAAATCCAAGAATGTGATCTATGGCAAGGAAACATATGTGGGGTGAGGTGTATGAGCCTCTGGTCGATGATCAATGGCCACACAACCCCCATTTTTGTCGAAAATAGCCATGAATGACCATTTACAATAATACCGAAGGCTAACACCTACGGATTTTTGACCAAGAAATGGTCTCCACCAGAAATCCAAGAATGTGATCTATGGCAAGGAAACATATGTGGGGTGAGGTGTATGAGCCTCTGGTCGATGATCAATGGCCACACAACCCCCATTTTTGTCGAAAATAGCCATGAACGACCATTTTCAATAATATCGAAGGCTAACACCTACGGATTTTTGACCAAGAAATGGTCTCCACCAGAAATCCAAGAATGTGAACTACGACAAGGAAACATATGTGGGGTGAGGTGTATGAGCCTCTGGTCGACGATCAATGGCCACACAACCCCCATTTTGCCGAAAATAGCCATGAATGACCATTTTCAATAATATCGAAGGCTAACACGTACGAGTTTTTAACCAAGAAATGGTTTCCACCAGAAATCCAAGAATGTAATCTATGGCAAGGAAACATATGTGGGGTGAGGTTTATGAGCCTCTAGTCGATGATAAATGGCCACACAACCCCCATTTTTTATGAAAATAGCCATGAGCGACCTTGAAAATAGCCATGAGCGACCATTTTCAATAATATTAGAGGCTAAGACCTACGGATTTTTGACCAAGAAATGGTCTCCACCAGAAATCCAAGAATGTGATCTATGGCAAGGAAACATATGTGGGGTGAGGTGTATGAGCCTCTGGTCGATGATCAATGGCCACACAACCCCCATTTTGTCGAAAATAGCCATGAATGACCATTTACAATAATACCGATGGCTAACACCTACGGATTTTTGACCAAGAAATGGTCTCCACCAGAAATCCAAGAATGTGATCTATGGCAAGGAAACATATGTGGGGTGAGGTGTATGAGCCTCTGGTCGATAATCAATGGCCACACAACCCCCATTTTTGTCGAAAATAGCCATGAACGACCATTTTCAATAATATCGAAGGCTAACACCTATGGATTTTTGACCAAGAAATGGTCTCCACCAGAAATCCAAGAATGTGATCTACGACAAGGAAACATATGTGGGGTGAGGTGTATGAGCCTCTGGTCGATGATCAATGGCCACACAACCCCCATTTTGCCGAAAATAGCCATGAATGACCATTTTCAATAATACCGAAGGCTAACACGTACGAGTTTTTAACCAAGAAATGGTTTCCACCAGAAATCCAAGAATGTAATCTATGGCAAGGAAACATATGTGGGGTGAGGTTTATGAGCCTCTAGTCGATGATAAATGGCCACACAACCCCCTATTGGGTCTATGCTTCGTCGCCGAAGGTCTTCTAGGAAGAAGCGGCTTTCGGCTGAAGCTGTTTGTATGAGATGACCGAAGGTTCTTCTTCATGAAGCTTCGGTATTGGAAACCGACTTAAAGATGGAATGACCTTTTAGTCCATAAAGATCTGAGTCGATGTTGTAAACTTCTATGAGGGGCATAATTGTAATTCCTCACAGGCTGTGTCCTGTACCTATAAATAGTGAACAGTATTCCTTTACTGTTCATGCATTCCGGTAATCACTAACGCATCATTCGGATTGCTTGTCAAGGCAAAGGTATAAATGTATTTAATCGTTGTATTCAAACATCTTAAATTCATATAATAAGACATATGAATGACATCATTTGTTTTCAAGATGTTTATTTGCAATGTTTCATGTTTCAACTTTACTTTATATTATCTTTATAAGTTTAATTATGAAGGTGAAACCTTTGTAATATCATATTCGTGACCTTCGTCCGAAGTTCATTAGATCCTTCTGGAGATAACGTTTCGGCGGACGAAGGGCATTGATATTTAACATTTTATGTTGCCTTGTTCTTAATTCATAGCATTTGAGAGCAAGTCCCCAACATTGGCGCCCACCTCCGGTGAACTCACTTCCACTTTTTGAGCTGATGGCTTCGTTCAATGATCGAGCTGGAGCTGCTTCGGACCCGAAGCTGGTGCTCCCGATTACAGGTGGTTCGTCCTCAGAGCCAGCCAATAAGAAGCAGAAAAAAGAAGCACAGAGAAGGGTACAACATGTTGGGGTGCAGGGACCCTTCATCAAGTCAAGATGGTCTCACATTCCCATTACCTTCTCCCAAGAGGATCTTCAGCTCAAGGATTACCCACACAACGATGCCATGGTTATCTCTTGTGTTATCAAAGGATTTCTGGTCCACAATGTCTTGGTTGACACAGGTAGTGCAGCTGATATCATATTTGCTAAGGCCTTCAGACAAATGCAAGAGCCAGAAGATAAGATTCATGATGCTACACATCCTCTCTGTGGCTTCGGAGGAAGACAGATTGTAGCACTGGGCAAGATCACCATGCCAGTGACCTTCGGGTTCATCAACAACACCAGAACTGAGCAAGTTGTGTTTGACATTGTTGACATGGAATATCCTTACAATGCAATCATTGGTCGTGGCACCCTCAATGCTTTCGAAGCAATTCTTCATCCTGCTTATCTCTGCATGAAGATACCTTCGGATCAAGGACCCATCGCTATCCATGGAAGTCAGGAAGCTACCAGAAGGGCCGAAGGAAACTGGACTGACTCAAAAGCAATCCATAACATAGATGGAGCTGAAGCTTGTGAACAATACAAATTCAGAAGGGAGAAAGCAGCTTCAGCAGATCAGCCGAAGCCCATGCTCTTATGTGAGGACATAGCAGAGCAGAAGGTGCTGTTGGGCTCTCAGTTATCCGAAGAACAAGAGAAAACCTTGATAAGGTTTTTGTTCAACAACAAAGATGTTTTTGCATGGTCAGCCAATGATCTTTGCGGAGTTAATAGGGATGTTATTGAGCACTCGCTCAATGTTGATCCATCCTTCAGACCCAGAAAGCAGAGGCTTCGGAAAATGTCAGATGATAAAGCCGAAGGTGCTCGTAATGAAGTCAAAAGACTCCTCAGTGCAGGAGTTATCAGAGAAGTAAAGTATCCAGAATGGCTAGCTAACACTGTTATGGTAAAAAAGGCCAATGGCAAGTGGCGAATGTGTATCGATTTTACAGATCTTAACAAGGCTTGTCCGAAGGATGAATTCCCATTGCCAAGGATAGACTCTTTAGTTGATGCAGCAGCTTCTTCAGAACTCATGAGTCTGTTAGACTGTTATTCAGGCTACCACCAAATCTCGATGAAAAAGGATGATGAGCCGAAGACTAGCTTCATAACTCCAAGTGGCACGTATTGCTATCTTCGGATGCCTGAGGGGCTCAAAAACGCTGGAGGAAGTTTCAGCAGAATGACTGCGAGGGTTCTCCAGTCTCAGATAGACAGAAATGTGCTAACTTATGTTGATGACATCATTGTAAAAAGCACGAAACAGGAGAATCATATTACTGATTTACAGGAGACCTTCGCCAATTTCAGACAAGCTGGCTTAAAATTGAATCCAGAAAAATGTGTTTTTGGAGTAAAGAAGGGGAAATTTCTTGGATGTTTGGTTTCAACAAAGGGAATCGAAGCTAATCCAAGTAAAATTGAAGCTATACTTCGGATGGAGCCACCAACTACAAAAAAGGGGCTCAAAGATTGACAGGAAGGTTGGCATCTCTCAATAGATTCATATCCAGATCAGCGGAGAGAAACTTACCATTCTTCGAAGTGCTGAAATCAGCCGAAGTCTTTCAATGGGGACCAAGCCAACAAAAAGCCTTCGAGGAATTGAAACAATACCTGATAGATTTAACAACATTAACTCCACCAACGCCAGGGGCTCCTTTGTTATTATATGTGGCAGCTTCGCACTCAGCGGTGAGTGCAGCACTTGTCCAGGAGAAGCTTGATGGCCAAGTCAAAAAGCAGGTCCAGTGTATTTTGTATCTGAAGTTCTTAGTATATCAAAGAAAAACTATACAGAATTGCAGAAGGTGTTGTATGCTGTTTTGATGGCATCCAGGAAACTTCGGCATTACTTTCAAGCATACAATATTGTTGTTCCTTCTTCACAGCCGTTGAAGGATATTATGAGAAATAGAGAAGCTACTGGAAGGATTGGAAAATGGGCTGCAGAGCTCAACGAATTCTGTATTGAATATGTTCATAGATCTTCGATTCAGTCCCAGGCGTTAGCAGATTTCATTGCTGACTGGACGCCAGGGGCTCAGGAGGAAGAAACAAATAAAGATGCCGAAGCATGGATAGTGTTTTGCGATGGGTCTTGGGGAACCTTCAGAGCAGGAGCAGCTGCTGTGTTGGTTTCACCTTCCAAAGTTAAAACTTGCTATGTGGCAAAGCTTGATTTTAGTTGCACAAATAACATCGCCGAGTACGAAGCCTTGCTTCTGGGTCTTCGGAAGCTAAAAGCAATGGGAATCAGAAGGGCCATACTTAAAACTGATTCCCAGGTTGTTTCGGGTCATATTGACAAGAGTTGCAAGGCTAAAGATCTGAAGCTTGAAAAATATCTGGACATGGTCCGAAGAGTTGAAGCTTCCTTCGAAGGATTTTCTGTTAAAAATATCCCTCGAGGACAAAATGAGCATGCCGATTTGCTAGCTAAATCTGCGGCACAGGGGCTGCCCTTACCTTCGGATGTGTTCTTCGAAACAATAAAAGCACCTTCGGTGGAACTTCTTGAAAGAGCAGTCCTCAATATATCTCCTGTTTATAGTGAAGATTGGAGAACTGAGATCATCTCTTACCTACAGGGTAAATTTCTTTCAGATGACGAAGCTTATAACAGGAGGATAGAGGCAAGAGCTCGTCCATATGTCATGATAGAAGGGGAGTTGTACAAACATGGAGTTTGTGCTCCGCTACTCAAGTGTTTATCTAGAGCCGAAGGCATAGAGTTGATGAAAGAAATACATGCAGGCCTGTGTGGATCTCACATTGGATCTAGGCCGTTACTTGGAAAGGTTTTCCGTCAGGGGTTTTATTAGCCGAAGGCAGCCTCGGACGCAGCGGAATTAGTTCAAAAGTGCGAAGGTTGTCAGAAATGTGCAAGAGATCAAAAACAACCTTCGTCCTTAACACAACTCATACAACCCATATGGCCATTACAAAGGTGGGGCCTTGACTTGTTAGGTCCGTTACCACCGGCCCAAGGGAACCTAAGATATGTTGTAGTTGCGGTGGAATATTTTTCTAAATGGATTGAGGCAAAGCCTTTAGCCACAATAACTTCGGCCACCGTTCAAAAGTTTTTCTAGCAGAATATTGTTTGTCGTTTCGGGGTACCGAAGGCTATCACTGTGGATAATGGAACACAGTTTGATTCCGAAGCTTTCAGGGATTTCTGTGATCAAATTGGTACGAAGATCCATTTTGCATCAGTCAGGCATCCGGAATCAAACGAACTTGTTGAAAGAGCCAATGGCATTATTATGACAGGAATAATGAAGTTAATCTTCAATCAACCCAGGGGAAAGTGGCCAGATCAGTTAACCAAAGTGGTGTGGAGCCACAATACAACTACATCAAGGTCTACAGGCTTTACTCCATTCAAGTTATTATTCGGTGACGAAGCAATAACTCCGGAGGAAGCTAAAACCGGATCAATAAGAGTAGTAGCTTCGGCAGAATCAGGTTCCGAAGCTGCTTGTTCTGTGGAAAAGATGCTTTAGAAGGGATCAGGCTGCAAGCTGTGGAGAACATCAATAAATATCAAGCCGAAACAATCAAGTGGCGAGATAGAAAGGTTCGGCTAAAGAATATTGAGCCAGGACACTTGGTGCTTCGGAGAGTGGCTAACCCAGAAACAGTAGGCAAGTTGCAGTTGAAATGGGATGAACCTTTCTTAGTAGCATCTTCGTCAAGACCTGGTTCATACAGATTGAAGGATATGGACGGCAACGACATTCCTAGATCTTGGAATGCGGATGAGCTTCGATGATATTATGTATAACTCGATGTAATTTTTCATATTTTTTATTTTATTTTTTTTTTCTTTCATGGCACCCTTTTCCTTTCTGAAGGGGGAGAAAGGTTTTTAATGGGGCCGTCACATGTAATTTCCTTTTTTAGTTCTATAAGAGAAAAATCCCCCAAAATTGTAAATGTAAAAGCTGAGAACGCACCATCGAGTGCCAAAAAGTAAAGGCGAAGAAGCTCCAAAGTCGTTCCTAAGGGAATGCAGAGCCTACAGCGAAAAGTCAACGCTGATTCCGCCAAAAGTAAAGGCGAAGAAGCTCCAAAGTCGTTCCTAAGGGAATGCAGAGCTTACAGCGAAAAGTCAACGCTAATTCCGCCAAAAGTAAAGGCGAAGAAGCTCCAAAGTCGTTCCCAAGGGAATGCAGAGCTGAGGTGTGATTGTTTTTAAGGAAATAGTAGCCATGAGTATGGCTTCAGATACGCGTTTGAACATTCATTTGCACATCACATTACATCATAGCATTTGCATTCATAAACATTCATCCAGGCATATGTAGGATAATCATCATCATGGCATAAGTAGGTGCTTCGGCAAAAAGAAAAAAAAGAGCTTCGTCTACAAAAAGGGAGAGCTTCGGAAAGAAGGGAAATGCTGTTTTTTATGCTTTGCTGCGTACGAAAAGAAGGGAAGGTGTTTTTTCGCCTTCGACTCAAAAAAGGAAATTTCGTCCACATCAAAGCACTTCTCATACATCAATGGAAGGGTAAGAACATATTACAAGGTATGAACAGAATACATTAAAGACAAGTTTTAGTTACATTTACAAAGTTATCTCAAAAATTTCTCAAGTACTGTCTACAGTGTACTATTTAATCTTCAAGGAGCTTCAGCTTCGGCGTCATTTTTTAGTCATCAGTTTCGGCTTCGTCATCCTACATGAATAAGGTTGTTGTAAGTCAAAGTCAAGCTTGAAGGAAGAGGTAAGCACAAGGTATGATTCCTTACTGGTTCGAGATGACTCCGAGCTTCGTCTCCAGCCTTTTCTCGCCCACCTTTTGTCCATATCATTTTTACAAATCTATTCGAGATACTTCGGGCGAGATCAGGAATGTCATCTAAGATTGATGGTGATAAAGTGAAATTCGGTCTATTGACAATCTTTCCGTGATCGCAGCCAGCTTTTAGGAAGTCTGCGGCGGTGCCTCGAGAAGCCACCCAGGCACAGAAATCACCGTGCCCAGCTATGACTTCGTCGAGCTCGTCAATCTCACCCTCAATATGGTCAAAGGTCTTCGGTAGATCTTCAGCTGAGGGGGTGAATTTTTCACTGCTGGCTCCAATTGAGTAGAAAATTTTTCTTAATCGTTGAATGCATTTGTTGCTAAATTCCAAACATTTTTCTTGAAGGCTTGTCAATAGTTTTCTCAAATCCGAATTTTGTTGAGCTTCGGCTTCAATTTTTGCATTAAGATCTTGCTTTTCTCGTTCGAACTGCTCAGATTGACGGAGAAGCTTCGTGTTCAGTTCTGTTATTTTTGCTTCGGCTTCCGCCAATAAACCTTCGGTTGCATGGAGCTCAAAGTTCTTTTTCTCGATAGCATCTGATTGCTCCTTTATTCTGTTTTCCAAATTTTCAATTATAACTTCGTGCTTTTTGTCTTCAATATCTTGTTGCATTTTCAAGGCCTTGCTCAACAGCATACTCTGCACAAAAATAACCTTCGTCAGGCATGTCTCCATTATTAGAAACAATAAAAGTTAAGGGAAAAAGTAGTTCACCTTGAAATTGGAATAAAATAAACTACCAACGATATGTTGTCGTCGGTAGCGGCTGATGTCTGTTTCTAGCTTCGGAAAGCCGATACTCTTTGACAGAGTACCGATAACTTTGGCTCCAGTCTGATCTCGAATACAATCTAATTTTTCATCATCAATGCCTCCGAAGAGGAGTGCTCCAGGTTTGTATCCGCAGGATTTGGCATACTCTCTAAGCTCTTCTATTTCAGCTTTTGATAGTTTTTCTCCAATTAAATTCTGGAACATGAAGGCTTCGTTTTCTGAAACTTCATCAGCAATTTCCTTTCCTTTCCCCGACGCTGCGGTCACGGCCTCTTCGGCGGCGGTGGTAGCTTCTTCTGCAGCCATATCTAGCAGTATTTTGTCAATGTGTTCGACTGTGCTCTCCAGGTTCAAATCTTCAGCTGAGGCAGCTTCGGCAACCGCGACCTCCGAAGGTGTAATTTCAATATTTGTCCCTTCCGCAGCCGCTGGTGTTTTTTGAGCTGAAGCTCTTGGCGGTGTCTTGTCAATTACCTCTGTCACACCGATCATCCTCTGTCTTTTTACTTTAGTCGTTTTCTTCATTCTTTCGGGCTCCTTTTCCTTCTGAAAAAATTTTGTCAGTTGAGGCCCTAGTGGACTTAGCTTCGCAGGCATGGATTCAGTCATTACCTTCAGAATTGCCTCCACATCAGTGGCAGAGGGTGATGCGGGGGATTTTTCTTCGTCGGATATTTTTCGTTTCGGAGAAGATGCTTTCTTCTTCTTTGGAATCTTCTTCTTTGGTGTCTCTTCTTCATCTTTATTTGAGGCTTCGGTTATCCTCTTCCTTTTCTGGCCTCCGGCACCTTTGTTCAGATTTTCATAATCAGGGTATTCAAAACCCAAGGCGTCCAACACTCGGTTTAGTCTTCGCTTCGGACGGGTGCCGAAGGCCGCAGTCATCAATTGATCTTCTTTTTTGGAATAATTGCCAAGTATTTCATTGCACATTACTTCAATTGTATCTAGCCACTCTTGGCAAGGTGTTTTAAAGTACTTTTTAAACTTGAAATAGTAAGGTAAACGTACAAGTTCACCTTCTTTCTTCTCCCCCTTTAGCTTCGGCATTTCCCATTCTTTCAAACTAGGAAAAACTTTGAAAGCCAAAAACTCCTGAACCAGGTCCCTTGTACTGATATGCTCTGCAATAATTCTGAATTCATCCATTGCTTGTTGTGTTGGACCTTCGGGTGTCATGTTGCAGCGAGGTCGGGTTTCTCCGAAGATTAGTTCCAGTGGACTTTGCACAAGCTTCTCCTTGTCGTCATCAACCTTGACATAGAACCACTCTGACTTCCAGCCTGCTGCCCATTTGCTTCGGTAGCTGATTACCGGAAATTTTGTGGTTTTCCGATAGGCGAAGTTATAGCAACCAAAATTGTTGTGCAGTCCATCCTTTCTAGCCTTCGTCTGATAATGCAGCTCGTGGACCCGGCAAAAGCTGTCCGCAAATGGTTCCACCGCTTGGCTTCGGAGTGCCCAGATATAAACGCTAAGCCTAACGATGGCGTTAGGGGTCAGCTGGTGAAAATAGATACCGAACCTCTTCAGTACCTCTGCAATAATCCCATGTAGAGGGAATCTTAATCCAGCCTTTAGAAAGCTTTTGAAAATAACAATTTCGTCCTTCTCCGGCTTTGGGGTAGTCTCTTCTCCTCCGAAGCGTAATAGCTTCTTCTGATTTTCATTAAAAAAGCCCGACTTCACCATCTTGGAGAGATCAGCCTTCGAAATAGTAGATTTCCCGAAGTCCAAGTGGCTGGGCTTGCTTGGCATGGCAATGCGGTAATCATCTTCGGGATCAGTTTCCCCATTATCTTCTTCTTCTGCTTCAACAATTGCTTGTTCTGCTTGTCCTGCATCATCACTAGGGATCTTCTCCGAAGTTACCAGTCCGGACCTCTGCATCGCTTCGGAGATGGGAACAGTCTCCGAACCTTCAGCTTCGTCCCCATCATGCTCAACCCTGGCGGTAGAGCGTATTCTGGCCATTTGATTATGAATTTGTAGAAATTTAATACTTTTTTCTTCCGAAGTATTTTCTTCTGACGAAGCAGGCTTCAAGCTGGAGCTTCGTTCGATTCCGAAAGTCGAGCTTCGGCGATGGCTAAAAAATTTGGCAGCGAAACAGTGCAAATAGCAATGAATGCTGTGGTAACTTCACACCTACTCGTTTGTTTATATAGTACTGCAGGTAAGAAGGCGAAGCGCCAGGATTTTTACACTAGGCGGACGCCCGCTTGCACTCGCTGCGCGGTGGACCGCAGGAATGCACAGTAACTCTGCAAGGTGGGACCACTACGCGCCGGGAAACTGAATCGTTTCTCGACAACGAGCTCAGGGAAGGTGTTTTTTTCGGACCTTCGGCTCCCCGAAGCTTAAGAGACTTTTTTCACGGATCAAGCTCGTTACGAAAAACGATCTAGCACCGCGAAAGGGGCTACTGTTGGGTCTATGCTTCGTCGCCGAAGGTCTTCTAGGAAGAAGCGGCTTTCGGCTGAAGCTGTTTGTATGAGATGACCGAAGGTTCTTCTTCATGAAGCTTCGGTATTGGAAACCGACTTAAAGATGGAATGACCTTTTAGTCCATAAAGATCTGAGTCGATGTTGTAAACTTCTATGAGGGGCATAATTGTAATTCCTCACAGGTTGTGTCCTGTACCTATAAATAGTGAACAATATTCCTTTACTGTTCACGCATTCCGGTAATCACTAACGCATCATTCGGATTGCTTGTCAAGGCAAAGGTATAAATGTATTTAATCGTTGTATTCAAACATCTTAAATTCATATAATAAGACATATGAATGACATTATTTGTTTTCAAGATGTTTATTTGCAATGTTTCATGTTTCAACTTTACTTTATATTATCTTTATAAGTTTAATTATGAAGGTGAAACCTTTGTAATATCATATTCGTGACCTTCGTCCGAAGTTCATTAGATCCTTCTGGAGATAACGTTTCGGCGGACGAAGGGCATTGATATTTAACATTTTATGTTGCCTTGTTCTTAATTCATAGCATTTGAGAGCAAGTCCCCAACACCCCCATTTTTAATGAAAATAGCCATGAGCGACCTTGAAAATAGCCATGAGCGACCATTTTCAATAATACTAGAGGCTAACACCTACGGATTTTAGACCAAGAAATGGTGTCCACCAGAAATCCAAGAATGTGATCTATGGCAAGGAAACATATGTGGGGTGAGGTGTATGAGCATCTGGTCGATGATCAATGGCCACACAACCCCCATTTTTGTCGAAATCAGCCATGAACGACCATTTTCAATAATACCGAAGGCTAACACCTACGGAATTTTGACCAAGAAATGGTCTCCACCAGAAATCCAAGAATGTGATCTGTGGCAAGGAAACATATGTGGGGTGAGGTGTATGAGCCTCTGGTCGACGATCAATGGCCACACAACCCCCATTTTTTATGAAAATAGCCATGAGCGACCTTGAAAATAGCCATGAGCGACCATTTTCAATAATACTAGAGGCTAACACCTACGGATTTTAGACCAAGAAATGGTCTCCACCAGAAATCCAAGAATGTGATCTATGGCAAGGAAACATATGTGGGGTGAGGTGTATGAGCGTCTGGTCGATGATCAATGGCCACACAACCCCCATTTTTTTCGAAAATAGCCATGAACGACCATTTTCAATAATACCGAAGGCTAACACCTAAGGATTTTTGACCAAGAAATGGTCTCCACCAGAAATCCAAGAATGTGATCTATGGCAAGGAAACATATGTGGGGTGAGGTGTATGAGCCTCTGGTCGATGATCAATGGCCACACAACCCCCATTTTTGTCGAAAATAGCCATGAACGACCATTTTCAATAATATCGAAGGCTAACACCTACGGATTTTTGACCAAGAAATGGTCTCCACCAGAAATCCAAGAATGTGATCTATGGCAAGGAAACATATGTGGGGTGAGGTGTATGAGCCTCTGGTCGACGATCAATGGCCACACAACCCCCATTTTGCCGAAAATAGCCATGAATGACCATTTTCAATAATATCGAAGGCTAACACCTACGGATTTTTGACCAAGAAATGGTCTCCACCAGAAATCCAAGAATGTGATCTACGACAAGGAAACATATGTGGGGTGAGGTGTATGAGCCTCTGGTCGACGATCAATGGCCACACAACCCCCATTTTGCCGAAAATAGCCATGAATGACCATTTTCAATAATACCGAAGGCTAACACGTACAAGTTTTTAACCAAGAAATGGTTTCCACCAGAAATCCAAGAATGTAATCTATGGCAAGGAAACATATGTGGGGTGAGGTTTATGAGCCTCTAGTCGATGATAAATGGCCACACAACCCCCATTTTTTATGAAAATAGCCATGAGCGACCTTGAAAATAGCCATGAGCGGCCATTTTCAATAATACTAGAGGCTAACACCTACGGATTTTAGACCAAGAAATGGTCTCCACCAGAAATCCAAGAATGTGATCTATGGCAAGGAAACATATGTGGGGTGAGGTGTATGAGCGTCTGGTCGATGATCAATGGCCACACAACCCCCATTTTTGTCGAAAATAGCCATGAACGACCATTTTCAATAATACCGAAGGCTAACACCTACGGATTTTTGACCAAGAAATGGTCTCCACCAGAAATCCAAGAATGTGATCTATGGCAAGGAAACATATGTGGGGTGAGGTGTATGAGCCTCTAGTCGATGATCAATGGCCACACAACCTCCATTTTTGTCGAAAATAGCCATGAACGACCATTTTCAATAATATCGAAGACTAACACCTACTGATTTTTGACCAAGAAATGGTCTCCACCAGAAATCCAAGAATGTGATCTACGACAAGGAAACATATGTGGGGTGAGGTGTATGAGCCTCTGGTCGACGATCAATGGCCACACAACCCCCATTTTGCCGAAAATAGCCATGAATGACCATTTTCAATAATATCGAAGGCTAACACATACGGATTTTTGACCAAGAAATGGTCTCCACCAGAAATCCAAGAATGTGATCTACGACAAGGAAACATATGTGGGGTGAGGTGTATGAGCCTCTGGTCGACGATCAATGGCCACACAACCCCCATTTTGCCGAAAATAGCCATGAATGACCATTTTCAATAATACCGAAGGCTAACACGTACGAGTTTTTAACCAAGAAATGGTTTCCACCAGAAATCCAAGAATGTAATCTATGGCAATGAAACATATGTGGGGTGAGGTTTATGAGCCTCTAGTCGATGATAAATGGCCACACAACCCCCATTTTTTATGAAAATATCCATGAGCGACCTTGAAAATAGCCATGAGCGACCATTTTCAATAATACTAGAGGCTATGTAACGCCCCGAATTTTGCAGTTGAATTTTTTTTCTTTTCTTTACTCGCCAAAATTCGGGCGTTACCTTTTCTTTTTCTTTTTTCCCTCGCTAAACCTTGACCTTTTCCAAAGTTCTAGCGGGATTCGGTTTGGATTTCCCGTGTAAGAAAAACCCTAAATACTTTATGTTGTTTGATGCACCATGCCGAACCTTGCATTTCTTTTGATTGCTTTGAAAGTGCAAATGCATTCATGTAGAAAGATCGGATTTCGAAAATGAGGAGAAGATCTTTTCTTTCTCTCTCCTCTTTTTCTCTCTCCTCTTTTTCTCTCTCTCTCCCGCGCCGTGGGCCAACCCCGGCCGGCCTAGCCGCCCCTGGCGCCCCCTCTTGGGCCTGAATCGGCCCAGCCGCCCCCCCCCATCTCCCTTTTTCCCCAAACCCTCTCCCTCTCCCTCTCATTTTCCCTCTCTCACCCTAGCGCCGCCCCTACCCCTGCCCTAAGCCGCCGCCGCCCCCTGCCGGCCGCCCCTCGCCGTCGCTCCCCAACGCCGGTGAGCCCCCCCCTCTCCCCCTCCCTCTCCCCTCTCCTCTCCTCTCCCTCCCTGGCCCAACCGCCCAGCCGTCCGGCCGCCTGGCCGCCTGGCCGCCTGGCCCTTGGCCGCCTGGCTGCCCTGGCCGCGCGTCCGCCTGGCCCTTGGCCGCGCGCCCTGGCCGCGCCCCCTGGCCGCTCGACCGGCTCGGCCGCCCTGGCCAGCCCGGCCGCCCCCCCCCCCCGCGCGTCCCCGGCTCAGCCGCCCTGGCCGCCGGTTCGGCCGGCTCAGCCGCCCTCCCCCGCGCGCCCGCCCCAGCTCGGCCGCCCTGCCTAGGGCCGGTTCAACCGCCCCCCCCTGTTTTTTTATTTTTTTTATTTTATTTTATTTACTTTCTGTGATCATAGTTATTTTATTTTAGGTAGGCTAATCATTGTTAATGTTATTGAAATAGGAAGTTTAATTTAAAATTCCGTTATACTAATTGATTCATGTAGTTAATTGTTTATCTCGTGCGATGTTGATCAACTTAAAATGAATAGGTTTCCATTAGTGCATATAACAGAATTCTTTTGTTAAGAACCGATTGTAATTGATCGTTAGTGCATAAGATTTAACCCCCTGCGAGACCCTTTCCCGTTTCTTTCTAACCATAACAAATGCGATATCGAATGTCATACTTGATGCATATTCACTTTATTTGTCATCTTGTATGGTGTACTGTTCTTTTGTATTAAATATGTGGATGGATGTATGTATGTTTGCAATCGCATAGAGAACGATCCGGTCGAAGAGCCCGAGGAATTCGCAGGAGAAGCCCCTGAGCAGCAGTCGGTTGGTGGAGGCAAGTGTCCTTTGACCTATCTCTGTCCTATTCATTATTTAATTCACCTCCCGCTTACACATTTATGCCTAAGGATTGACTAGCTTTTGTGATCCATGTCCTTGTTTACCTATCTGGGTTGGATTATTATTTAGCTTTATGCTATTGCTTAACTCTAATCAATGAACATGATGAGATTATCTATGATACGCTGTTTTCCCTCTTCTTATTATGATGTTGTACTTGTGGCCTTTAAGGGGGCTCGAGCGGTTTCTCGAGTGCCTCTCCGTAAGGACCTGTTCTATGGATGACCGCCCGGGAAAACAGTGCAACCATGAGGGTGGAATGGGGTGCCCTTAGCTGAATAATTAGAGGATCCGGGGTGTAGTTCACTTAGCCGTCGTGCCGTCAATGGGGCTCGGTGTATGCGGCTCGCTCTGCCAAGTTTGGTTCCACCCCTTGGGGAGGAGTGCGGTGCATTTAGGAAACCTAACGGGTGGCTACAGCCCCGGGGAATCTTTGTAAAGGCTACGTAGTGATGCCCTGCTAGGCCACCTAGGTAGTGGTCAATGGGGAGTAGCTCTCTCCGGGCAGAATGGGAATCACGGCTTGTGGGTAAAGTGCACAACCTCTGCAGAGTGTTTGAAAACTGATATATCAGCCGTGCTCACGGTTATGAGCGGCCAAGGGAGCTCCAGTGATTAGTGGTACTTGATCAGAGATACTTTGGTACAGGTGGTTATGAGATTGTTGATTCTGGTTATGACTATGATGCTGGTAAGTGGTACTCTTTCCGTTTGGAAAGGAGTACGTTTGGGTTAATAACTTGGGTTAATGCTAAAACTTGGCTTTCTACTAGTAAATAATAATCTGACCAACTAAAAGCAACTGCTTGACTTATCCCCACATAAAGCTAGTCCACTACAGCCAAACAGGATACTTGCTGAGTATGTTGATGTGTACTCACCCTTGCTCTACACACCAAACCCCCCCATCCCCAGGTTGTCAGCATTGCAACCACTGCTCAGGCGAAGATGAAGCTGTGGAAGGAGACTTCCAGGAGTTCCAAGATTACGACGAGTTCTAGGTGTGGGTTAGCGGCAACCCCCAGTCGGCTGCCTGTGAAGGCCGCGGTTATCTACGTTTCTTTTCCGCACTTTGATTTATTGTAAGACCTATATGGACGTCTCAGACGTATGATGTAATCGACTATTTCCCTTATTAATACTATTTTGAGCACTGTGTGATGATGTCCATATTATGTAACTGCTGTGTACGTGAATAACTGATCCTGGCACGTACATGGTTCGCATTCGGTTTGCCTTCTAAAACCGGGTGTGACATAAGTGGTATCAGAGCCGTGCTGACTGTAGGACCGCTAACCTAGAGTAGAATGGTCGTTTTAAGGACTATAGACCTCTGTCTCTGCCTTGACTTTGATATCCCTTCAAAAGTTGGTCATACCGACCAAACCTATGTTCTACTATATATAATACCTTGCTGAAAATCATGTTTTATTCTAATCCTTCATTTACTTATGATTTGCTGGTCATATTAATTCTGTTCTCACCCTTTTGCTTGCGATGTCTTTTGTAGATGGCTCGACTTAGACACACTGCACGAAAGTCCGTCATCCCCTTCTTACCCTCCCGCCTTGCTGAGCGTCCGCTTCGCCATCCCGTGGCCGGACAGTCCAGCCACTTGGAGAGACTACACCACCGCCTGCGTGAGGAGCAGGAGCGTCGACGACAGGAGCAGCAGAGCTCTTCCTTCTCGCTCCACCAGGAGATAGAGTCTGTGAGGAGCTGCTCCCCTGTGCTTCCTCTGGAGCCGCCCCCTGCACCACCACTGGGCACCCCAGCTTCTGGAGTAGCTGCTGGAGGAGACCCAGATGACGGAGATGGCGACGACAGCTCGAGCCACGACACCGACTTCTCTGCTAACCCTGAGCCGGAAGGATGGGTTGCTCGACCCATCACTCGGGACGCTGCTCGCGGGTGTCACTTCCACGATGCGCTCGACACCCTACTACGTCGGGCATTCGACCGGCATACTTGGTCCGTCGAGTATCGCTGTGTGGTCTACCAGCATAGTCGCGAGGTCTACCCGGACCGCTGGGAGGCAACCTGCTTGGTGCGCTGTCCGGAGAACAGTCTCCAGGGTGCGGAGGCCTGCTCAGAGCACTATTCTATCTCTGAGCGGGACTCAGCTGAGGCAGCCATGCAAGATGCTGCACGGCGTGCGCTTTCGCACTACTGCTCGGTTTTCGGTGGGGCAGCTGACGGTCTTGACCTGAAGTATTACCCCCACCGTCCATCTGGCAGCACAGGAGGCGTGATTGTCTCACCTGTCGGTGAGGGCAATCCTAGGTTGAGCAGCACAGTCAACCTAGCCGCCGTGCTAAACACGGAGCTGGACCATGCATTAGACGAGCTGAGTAGGGCTCGTGCTGAGATCGCCCTGCTGCGGGCTGAGCGCGCGGAACGTCGTCATCTGGATGGTGGTTCCCCCGCTCCCGTCGGGACCCAGCACCCGTACCGCTCACCTCAGCGTGGACACCAGTCTTATGGCAATCCCGACTGCAAGACCAAGATAACTCTAGAACCATAGATCGTTAGAGTTGGATCTTGTAATTAATACGAAATATATACATAGAAGCTTCAGTCTTAGCGTTAGTCTCGGTCTTAGTTAGTCTTAGTTAGATAGGGTAGTTTGCTATATCCTGTGCATTTATGTTTGTCATGATGAACTATGTTTGGTTTGAATCTTTGTAATGACTGTTATCAGAGTGTGGGTATCCCCTGCATTTTGGTTTACCTATTATGTTAATGGAGTTAGTTATATAGTTGGGAAACCCCTTTTATTCCACTTTCCTCTTTATCTGAGAAGCTGTGTGGCCTGTGTTGGAGATCAGTGAAGATGCTCATCTGTTCAGTGCTATTGAAGAATTCTATTCTCTTTTCTTATGCTGCAAGATTTGCCAGATCAGTTCTGATGTGTGGTTGCATTCTGCAGATGTCAGAGAACAGGCGCAGAGGAGGAAGGCGTGCTCAGCAGGAGCGAGCCGCTCAACAGGAGGAGGTGCCCCAGCAGCAGCACCTGCCGCCCCCGCCCCCGATGTCCATCGAGCAGATGTTTCTGATGCAGACTCAGGCAGTTCAAGCCATCGGTCAAACTTTGGCCGCCATTCAGCAGCAGCAGCAGGCCCCACCTCAGCCTCAGATGCCTCAGATGCCCAGAGACAAGCGTGCTGAATTCATGAGAGGTCATCCACCAACGTTTGCTCACTCTTCTGACCCCATGGATGCTGAAGATTGGCTGCGCACTGTGGAGCGGGAGTTGCATACCGCTCAGTGCGATGATAGGGAGAAAGTTCTGTATGGTCCCCGTCTGTTGAGAGGAGCAGCCCAGTCGTGGTGGGAGTCTTACCTCGCCACCCATGCCCATCCTGACGCCATCACTTGGGAAGAGTTCAGAGGTAGCTTTCGTTAGTACCATGTGCCTGCAGGTCTGATGACAGTAAAGAAGGAGGAGTTCCTGGCTCTCAAGCAAGGGCCATCGTCTGTCAGTGAGTACCGGGACAAGTTTCTGCAATTGTCTCGCTATGCTCCTGAAGATGTCAACACCGACGCCAAGCGACAGTACCGTTTCCTGAGAGGCTTGGTTGACCCTCTTCAGTACCAACTGATGAATCACACCTTCCCGACATTCCATCACCTGATTGACAGAGCAATCATGACAGAGAGGAAGCGTAAGGAGATGGAAGATCGTAAGCGCAAGATCAGTGGACCTCAGCCTGGAAGTAGCAATCGTCCTCGTTTCTCAGGCAATCAATCTCAGCAGTTCAGGCAGAACCAACGTCCACCTCAGCAGCATCAGCAGTTCCAAAGGCAGTATCCTCAGCACCAGTACCAGAACCGTCAGAGCAATCAGTCAGGAGGTCAGTTTCAGAGGCAGAATCAGCAGGCACCTCGTCTTCCTGCCCCAGCAAACCAGCAGAACAGCCAGGCAGCACCAGCTCAGGTTGGAAACAGAGCATGTTTCCACTGTGGAGAGCAAGGCCACTGGGTGATGCAATGTCCGAAGAAGGCAGCCCAGCAGCAGTCAGGCCCCAATGCCCCAGCAAAGCAGAATGTGCCTCAGCCTGGGTCAGGCAACCGCTCTCAGCCGCGCTACAATCATGGAAGACTGAACCACTTGGAGGCTGAAGCAGTTCAGGAGACCCCTGGCATGATAGTAGGTATGTTCCCAGTCGACTCCCATATTGCAGAAGTGTTATTTGATACTGGAGCAACACATTCTTTCATTACTGCATCATGGGTAGAAGTACATAATCTTCCAATTACTACCATGTCAACCCCCATTCAAATTGACTCAGCCGGTGGTAGAATTCGAGCCGATAGCATTTGTTTGAATATAAGTGTGGAAATAAGGGGGATAGCGTTTCCCGCCAACCTTATAGTAATGGGTACTCAGGGAATAGATGTCATCCTAGGGATGAATTGGCTAGATAAGTACCAGGCAGTTATCAGTTGTGATAAAAGGACCATCAAGTTGGTGTCCCCACTAGGAGAGGAAGTGGTGACTGAGTTAGTCCCGCCTGAGCCAAAGAAAGGAAGTTGTTATCAGCTAGCTGTTGATAGCAGTGAAGCAGACCCAATTGAGAGTATCAGGGTTGTGTCCGAATTCCCAGATGTGTTTCCAAAGGACTTACCGGGTATGCCACCAGAGCGGAAAGTTGAGTTTGCCATAGAGCTTCTTCCTAGAACCGCCCCTATCTTCAAGAGAGCTTACAGAATATCTGGACCAGAGTTGGTTGAACTTAAGAAGCAGATTGATGAGTTGTCAGAGAAAGGTTACATTCGGTCAAGCACCTCGCCTTGGGCCGCCCCTGTCCTATTTGTGGAGAAGAAAGATGGCACTAAGAGGATGTGTATCGATTACCGAGCTTTGAATGAAGTCACGATCAAGAACAAGTACCCTTTGCCCAGAATAGAAGATCTGTTCGACCAGTTGAGAGGAGCCAGTGTGTTCTCCAAGATTGATTTGAGGTCAGGTTATCATCAGCTCAGGATCCGACCTTCGGACATTCCGAAGACGGCATTCATTACCAAGTATGGTTTGTATGAGTTCACAGTGATGTCTTTTGGTTTGACCAATGCGCCAGCCTTCTTTATGAACTTGATGAACAGTGTATTCATGGACTACCTTGATAAGTTTGTGGTGGTATTCATTGATGACATTCTGATTTATTCCCAAAGCGAAGAAGAGCACGCAGATCATTTGAGGATGGTATTGCAGAGATTGCGAGAGCACCAGTTGTACGCAAAGTTGAGCAAGTGTGAGTTCTGGATCAGCGAAGTCCTGTTCTTGGGTCACATAATCAACAAAGAAGGATTGGCTGTGGATCCGAAGAAAGTGGCAGACATTTTGAACTGGAAAGCGCCAACAGATGCTAGAGGAATCAAGAGTTTCATTGGGATGGCCGGATATTATCGGCGATTCATTGAAGGGTTTTCGAAGATTGCGAAACCAATGACAGCGTTGCTAGGCAACAAAGTTGAGTTCAAGTGGACCCAGAAATGCCAAGAGGCCTTTGAAGCGCTGAAAGAGAAGTTGACTACAGCGCCTGTCCTAGTCTTGCCTGATGTGCACAAGCCCTTCTCGGTGTATTGCGATGCTTGTTACACAGGTTTGGGATGTGTGTTGATGCAAGAGGGAAGAGTTGTGGCTTACTCGTCCCGACAGTTGAAGGTTCATGAGAAGAATTACCCAATCCATGATCTAGAGTTGGCAGCAGTGGTTCACGCACTGAAGACATGGAGGCACTACCTGTATGGACAGAAATGCGATGTTTACACAGACCACAAGAGTCTGAAGTACATATTCACTCAGTCAGAGTTGAACATGAGGCAGCGAAGATGGTTAGAGTTGATCAAAGACTATGAGTTGGAGATTCATTACCATCCAGGCAAAGCAAACGTAGTGGCAGATGCTTTGAGCAGAAAGAGTCAAGTCAATCTGATGATCGCTCGTCCGATGCCTTATGAGTTGGCCAAGGAGTTTGACAGGTTGAGTCTCGGATTTCTGAACAATTCGCGAGGAGTCACAGTTGAGTAGGAACCTACCTTAGAGCGCGAAATCAAAGAAGCGCAGAAGAATGATGAGAAAATCAGTGAGATCCGGCGACTGATTCTAGATGGCAGAGGCAAAGATTTTCGAGAAGATGCAGAAGGCGTGATATGGTTCAAAGACCGCTTGTGTGTTCCCAATGTCCAGTCCATTCGGGAGTTGATTCTTAAGGAAGCTCATGAGACGGCCTATTCGATTCACCCTGGCAGTGAGAAGATGTATCAGGATCTGAAGAAGAAATTCTGGTGGTACGGAATGAAGAGGGAAATCGCAGAGCATGTGGCTATGTGCGATAGTTGCCGAAGAATTAAGGCACAGCACCAGAGACCTGCTGGATTGTTGCAACCGTTGCAGATCCCTCAGTGGAAATGGGATGAAATTGGTATGGATTTCATAGTCGGATTGCCTCGCACTCGAGCCGGCTACGATTCCATTTGGGTAGTGGTGGACCGCTTGACCAAGTCAGCCCACTTCATACCTATCAAGACCAACTACAGCAGTGCAGTATTGGCAGAGTTGTATATGTCTCGGATCGTTTGTCTTCATGGTGTGCCAAAGAAGATAGTGTCAGACAGAGGAACGCAGTTCACCTCTCATTTCTGGCAGCAGTTGCATGAAGCCTTGGGCACGCATCTGAATTTCAGTTCAGCTTATCACCCGCAGACGGATGGCCAGACCGAAAGAACCAATCAAATTCTTGAAGACATGTTGAGAGCCTGTGCGTTGCAAGATCAGTCCGGATGGGACAAGAGATTGCCTTATGCAGAGTTTTCCTATAACAACAGTTACCAGGCCAGTTTGAAGATGTCACCATTTCAGGCGCTGTATGGAAGGAGTTGTAGAACTCCGTTGCAATGGGATCAGCCTGGAGAAAAGCAAGTGTTTGGGCCAGACATTTTGCTTGAAGCCGAAGAGAACATCAAGATGGTCCGAGAGAATCTGAAGATAGCGCAATCGAGGCAGCGAAGCTATGCAGACACAAGAAGAAGAGAGCTGAGTTTCGAAGTCGGAGACTTTGTCTATCTGAAAGTGTCACCGATCAGAGGAGTTAGAAGATTCGGAGTGAAAGGCAAGCTAGCACCCCGCTACATTGGTCCGTATCAGATTCTTGCAAGACGTGGAGAAGTGGCCTATCAGCTCAGTTTGCCCGAGAATTTGTCTGCTGTGCATGATGTCTTTCATGTGTCTCAGTTGAAGAAGTGCTTGCGTGTGCCAGAAGAACAGTTGCCAGTGGAAGGTCTTGAAGTCCAGGAGGACTTGACGTACGTTGAGAAGCCAGTGCAAATCCTTGAGGTTGCAGACCGAGTCACCCGAAGGAAGACCATCAGAATGTGCAAAGTCAGATGGGATCACCACTCTGAGGAAGAAGCAACCTGGGAGCGTGAAGATGATCTGATGGCCAAGTACCCAGAGCTCTTTGCTAGCCAGCCCTGAATCTCGAGGGCGAGATTCTTTTAAGGGGGATAGGTTTGTAACGCCCCGAATTTTGCAGTTGAATTTTTTTCTTTTCTTTACTCGCCAAAATTCGGGCGTTACATTTTCTTTTTCTTTTTTCCCTCGCTAAACCTTGACCTTTTCCAAAGTTCTAGCGGGATTCGGTTTGGATTTCCCGTGTAAGAAAAACCCTAAATACTTTATGTTGTTTGATGCACCATGCCGAACCTTGCATTTCTTTTGATTGCTTTGAAAGTGCAAATGCATTCATGTAGAAAGATCGGATTTCGAAAATGAGGAGAAGATCTTTTCTTTCTTTTTCTCTCTCTTTCTCTCTCCTCTTTTTCTCTCTCTCCCGCGCCGTGGGCCGACCCCGGCCGGCCCAGCCGCCCCTGGCGCCCCCTCTTGGGCCTGAATCGGCCCAGCCGCCCCCCCCATCTCCCTTTTTCCCCAAACCCTCTCCCTCTCCCTCTCATTTTCCCTCTCTCACCCTAGTGCCGCCCCTACCCCTGCCCTAAGCCGCCGCCGCCCCCTGCCGGCCGCCCCTCGCCGTCGCTCCCCAACGCCGGTGAGCCCCCCCTCTCCCTCTCCCTCTCCCCTCTCCTCTCCTCTCCCTCCCTGGCCCAACCGCCCAGCCGTCCGGCCGCCTGGCCGCCTGGCCCTTGGCCGCCTGGCCGCCCTGGCCGCGCGTCCGCCTGGCCCTTGGCCGCGCGCCCTGGCCGCGCCCCCTGGCCGCTCGACCGGCTCGGCCGCCCTGGCCAGCCCGGCCGCCCCCCCCCCCCCCCCCCCCCCGCGCGTCCCCGGCTCAGCCGCCCTGGCCGCCGGTTCGGCGGCTCAGCCGCCCTCCCCCGCGCGCCCGCCCCATCTCGGCCGCCCTGCCTAGGGCCGGTTCAACCGCCCCCCCTGTTTTTTTATTTTTTTTATTTTATTTTATTTACTTTCTGTGATCATAGTTATTTTATTTTAGGTAGGCTAATCATTGTTAATGTTATTGAAATAGGAAGTTTAATTTAAAATTCCGTTATACTAATTGATTCATGTAGTTAATTGTTTATCTCGTGCGATGTTGATCAACTTAAAATGAATAGGTTTCCATTAGTGCATATAACAGAATTCTTTTGTTAAGAACCGATTGTAATTGATCGTTAGTGCATAAGATTTAACCCCCTGCGAGACCCTTTCCCGTTTCTTTCTAACCATAACAAATGCGATATCGAATGTCATACTTGATGCATATTCACTTTATTTGTCATCTTGTATGGTGTACTGTTCTTTTGTATTAAATATGTGGATGGATGTATGTATGTTTGCAATCGCATAGAGAACGATCCGGTCGAAGAGCCCGAGGAATTCGCAGGAGAAGCCCCTGAGCAGCAGTCGGTTGGTGGAGGCAAGTGTCCTTTGACCTATCTCTGTCCTATTCATTATTTAATTCACCTCCCGCTTACACATTTATGCCTAAGGATTGACTAGCTTTTGTGATCCATGTCCTTGTTTACCTATCTGGGTTGGATTATTATTTAGCTTTATGCTATTGCTTAACTCTAATCAATGAACATGATGAGATTATCTATGATACGCTGTTTTCCCTCTTCTTATTATGATGTTGTACTTGTGGCCTTTAAGGGGGCTCGAGCGGTTTCTCGAGTGCCTCTCCGTAAGGACCTGTTCTATGGATGACCGCCCGGGAAAACAGTGCAACCATGAGGGTGGAATGGGGTGCCCTTAGCTGAATAATTAGAGGATCCGGGGTGTAGTTCACTTAGCCGTCGTGCCGTCAATGGGGCTCGGTGTATGCGGCTCGCTCTGCCAAGTTTGGTTCCGCCCCTTGGGGAGGAGTGCGGTGCATTTAGGAAACCTAACGGGTGGCTACAGCCCCGGGGAATCTTTGTAAAGGCTACGTAGTGATGCCCTGCTAGGCCACCTAGGTAGTGGTCAATGGGGAGTAGCTCTCTCCGGGCAGAATGGGAATCACGGCTTGTGGGTAAAGTGCACAACCTCTGCAGAGTGTTTGAAAACTGATATATCAGCCGTGCTCACGGTTATGAGCGGACAAGGGAGCTCCAGTGATTAGTGGTACTTGATCAGAGATACTTTGGTACAGGTGGTTATGAGATTGTTGATTCTGGTTATGACTATGATGCTGGTAAGTGGTACTCTTTCCGTTTGGAAAGGAGTACGTTTGGGTTAATAACTTGGGTTAATGCTAAAACTTGGCTTTCTACTAGTAAATAATAATCTGACCAACTAAAAGCAACTGCTTGACTTATCCCCACATAAAGCTAGTCCACTACAGCCAAACAGGATACTTGCTGAGTATGTTGATGTGTACTCACCCTTGCTCTACACACCAAACCCCCCCATCCCCAGGTTGTCAGCATTGCAACCACTGCTCAGGCGAAGATGAAGCTGTGGAAGGAGACTTCCAGGAGTTCCAAGATTACGACGAGTTCTAGGTGTGGGTTAGCGGCAACCCCCAGTCGGCTGCCTGTGAAGGCCGCGGTTATCTACGTTTCTTTTCCGCACTTTGATTTATTGTAAGACCTATATGGACGTCTCAGACGTATGATGTAATCGACTATTTCCCTTATTAATACTATTTTGAGCACTGTGTGATGATGTCCATATTATGTAACTGCTGTGTACGTGAATAACTGATCCTGGCACGTACATGGTTCGCATTCGGTTTGCCTTCTAAAACCGGGTGTGACAGGCTAACACCTACGGATTTTAGACCAAGAAATGGTCTCCACCAGAAATCCAAGAATGTGATCTATGGCAAGGAAACATATGTGGGGTGAGGTGTATGAGCATCTGGTCGATGATCAATGGCCACACAACCCCCATTTTTGTCGAAAATAGCCATGAACGACCATTTTCAATAATACCGAAGGCTAACACCTACGGATTTTTTACCAAGAAATGGTCTCCACCAGAAATCCAAGAATGTGATCTATCGCAAGGAAACATATGTGGGGTGAGGTGTATGAGCCTCTAGTCGATGATCAATGGCCACACAACCCCCATTTTTGTCGAAAATAGCCATGAATGACCATTTTCAAAAATACCAAAGGCTAACACGTACGGATTTTTAACCAAGAAATGGTCTCCACCAGAAATCCAAGAATGTGATCTATGGAAAGGAAACATATGTGGGGTGAGGTGTACGAGCCTCTGGTCGATGATCAATGGCCACACAACCCCCATTTTGCCGAAAATAGCCATGAATGACCATTTTCAATAATACCGAAGGCTAACACGTACGAGTTTTTAACCAAGAAATGGTCTCCACCAGAAATCCAAGAATGTGATCTATGGCAAGGAAACATATGTGGGGTGAGGTGTATGAGCGTCTGGTCGATGATCAATGGCCACACAACCCCCATTTTTGTCGAAAATAGCCATGAACGACCATTTTCAATAATACCGAAGGCTAACACCTACAGATTTTTGACCAAGAAATGGTCTCCACCAGAAATCCAAGAATGTGATCTATGGCAAGGAAACATATGTGGGGTGAGGTGTATGAGCCTCTGGTCGACGATCAATGGCCACACAACCCTAATTTTTGTCGAAAATAGCCATGAACGACCATTTTCAATGACATTGAAGGCTAACACCTACGGATTTTTGACCAAGAAATGGTCTCCACCATAAATCCAAGAATGTGATCTATGGCAAGGAAACATATGTGTAGTGAGGTGTATGAGCCTCTGGTCGATGATCAATGGCCACACAACCCCCATTTTTGTCGAAAATAGCCATGAATGACCATTTACAATAATACCGAAGGCCAACACCTACGGATTTTTGACCAAGAAATGGTCTCCACCAGAAATCCAAGAATATGATCTCTGGCAAGGAAACATATGTGGGGTGAGGTGTATGAGCCTCTGGTCGACGATCAATGGCCACACAACCCCCATTTTGCCGAAAATAGCCATGAATGACCATTTTCAATAATACCGAAGGCTAACACGTACGAGTTTTTAACCAAGAAATGGTCTCCACCAGAAATCCAAGAATGTAATCTATGGCAAGGAAACATATGTGGGGTGAGGTTTATGAGCCTCTAGTCGATGATAAATGGCCACACAAGCTCCATTTTTTATGAAAATAGCCATGAGCGACCTTGAAAATAGCCATGAGCGACCATTTTCAATAATACTAGAGGCTAACACCTACGGATTTTAGACCAAGAAATGGTCTCCACCAGAAATCCAAGAATGTGATCTATGGCAAGGAAACATATGTGGGGTGAGGTGTATGAGCGTCTGGTCGATGATCAATGGCCACACAACCCCCATTTTTGTCGAAAATAGCCATGAATGACCATTTTCAATAATACCGAAGGCTAACACCTATGGATTTTTGACCAAGAAATGGTCTCCACCAGAAATCCAAGAATGTGATCTATGGCAAGGAAACATATGTGGGGTGAGGTGTATGAGCCTCTAGTCGATGATCAATGGCCACACAACCCCCATTTTTGTCGAAAATAGCCATGAATGATCATTTTCAAAAATACCAAAGGCTAACACGTACGGATTTTTGACCAAGAAATGGTCTCCACCAGAAATCCAAGAATGTGATCTATGGCAAGGAAACATATGTGGGGTGAGGTGTACGAGCCTCTGGTCGATGATCAATGGCCACACAACCCCCATTTTGCCAAAAATAGCCATGAATGACCATTTTCAATAATACCGAAGGCTAACACGTACGAGTTTTTAACCAAGAAATGGTTTCCACCAGAAATCCAAGAATGTAATCTATGGCAAGGAAACATATGTGGGGTGAGGTTTATGAGCCTCTAGTCGATGATAAATGGCCACACAACCCCCATTTTTTATGAAAATAGCCATGAGCGACCTTGAAAATAGCCATGAGCGACCATTTTCAATAATACTAGAGGCTAACACCTACGGATTTTAGACCAAGAAATGGTCTCCACCAGAAATCCAAGAATGTGATCTATGGCAAGGAAACATATGTGGGGTGAGGTGTATGAGCGTCTGGTCGATGATCAATGGCCACACAACCCCCATTTTTGTCGAAAATAGCCATGAACGACCATTTTCAATAATACCGAAGGCTAACACCTACGGATTTTTGACCAAGAAATGGTCTCCACCAGAAATCCAAGAATGTGATCTATGGCAAGGAAACATATGTGGGGTGAGGTGTATGAGCCTCTAGTCGACGATCAATGGCCACACAACCCCCATTTTTTTATGAAAATAGCCATGAGCGACCTTGAAAATAGCCATGAGCGACCATTTTCAATAATACTAGAGGCTAACACCTACGGATTTTAGACCAAGAAATGGTCTCCACCAGAAATCCAAGAATGTGATCTATGGCAAGGAAACATATGTGGGGTGAGGTGTATGAGCGTCTGGTCGATGATCAATGGCCACACAACCCCCATTTTTGTCGAAAATAGCCATGAACGACCATTTTCAATAATACCGAAGGCTAACACCTACGGATTTTTGACCAAGAAATGGTCTCCACCAGAAATCCAAGAATGTGATCTATGGCAAGGAAACATATGTGGGGTGAGGTGTATGAGCCTCTGGTCGACGATCAATGGCCACACAACCCCCATTTTTTATGAAAATAGCCATGAGCGACCTTGAAAATAGCCATGAGCGACCATTTTCAATAATACTAGAGGCTAACACCTACGGATTTTAGACCAAGAAATGGTCTCCACCAGAAATCCAAGAATGTGATCTATGGCAAGGAAACATATGTGGGGTGAGGTGTATGAGCGTCTGGTCGATGATCAATGGCCACACAACCCTCATTTTTGTCGAAAATAGCAATGAACGACCATTTTCAATAATACCGAAGGCTAACACCTACGGATTTTTGACCAAGAAATGGTCTCCACCAGAAATCCAAGAACGTGATCTATGGCAAGGAAACATATGTGGGGTGAGGTGTATGAGCCTCTGGTCGATGATCAATGGCCACACAACCCCCATTTTTGTCGAAAATAGCCATGAACGACCATTTTCAATAATATCGAAGGCTAACACCTACGGATTTTTGACCAAGAAATGGTCTCCACCAGAAATCCAAGAATGTGATCTACGACAAGGAAACATATGTGGGGTGAGGTGTATGAGCCTCTGGTCGACGATCAATGGCCACACAACCCCCATTTTGCCGAAAATAGCCATGAATGACCATTTTCAATAATATCGAAGGCTAACACCTACGGATTTTTGACCAAGAAATGGTCTCCACCAGAAATCCAAGAATGTGATCTACGACAAGGAAACATATGTGGGGTGAGGTGTATGAGCCTCTGGTCGACGATCAATGGCCACACAACCCCCATTTTGCCGAAAATAGCCATGAATGACCATTTTCAATAATACCGAAGGCTAACACGTACGAGTTTTTAACCAAGAAATGGTTTCCACCAGAAATCCAAGAATGTAATCTATGGCAAGGAAACATATGTGGGGTGAGGTTTATGAGCCTCTAGTCGATGATAAATGGCCACACAACCCCCATTTTTTATGAAAATAACCATGAGCGACCTTGAAAATAGCCATGAGCGACCATTTTCAATAATACTAGAGGCTAACACCTACGGATTTTAGACCAAGAAATGGTCTCCACCAGAAATCCAAGAATGTGATCTATGGCAAGGAAACATATGTGGGGTGAGGTGTATGAGCGTCTGGTCGATGATCAATGGCCACACAACCCCCATTTTTGTCGAAAATAGCCATGAACGACCATTTTCAATAATACCGAAGGCTAACACCTACGGATTTTTGACCAAGAAATGGTCTCCACCAGAAATCCAAGAATGTGATCTATGGCAAGGAAACATATGTGGGGTGAGGTGTATGAGCCTCTGGTCGATGATCAATGGCCACACAACCTCCATTTTTGTCGAAAATAGCCATGAACGACCATTTTCAATAATATCGAAGGCTAACACCTACGGATTTTTGACCAAGAAATGGTCTCTACCAGAAATCCAAGAATGTGATCTACGACAAGGAAACATATGTGGGGTGAGGTGTATGAGCCTCTGGTCGACGATCAATGGCCACACAACCCCCATTTTGCCGAAAATAGCCATGAATGACCATTTTCAATAATATCGAAGGCTAACACCTACGGATTTTTGACCAAGAAATGGTCTCCACCAGAAATCCAAGAATGTGATCTACGACAAGGAAACATATGTGGGGTGAGGTGTATGAGCCTCTGGTCGACGATCAATGGCCACACAACCCCCATTTTGCCGAAAATAGCCATGAATGACCATTTTCAATAATACCAAAGGCTAACACGTACGAGTTTTTAACCAAGAAATGGTTTCCACTAGAAATCCAAGAATGTAATCTATGGCAATGAAACATATGTGGGGTGAGGTTTATGAGCCTCTAGTCGATGATAAATGGCCACACAACCCCCATTTTTTATGAAAATAGCCATGAGCGACCTTGAAAATAGCCATGAGCGACCATTTTCAATAATACTAGAGGCTAACACCTACGGATTTTAGACCAAGAAATGGTCTCCACCAGAAATCCAAGAATGTGATCTATGGCAAGGAAACATATGTGGGGTGAGGTGTATGAGCGTCTGGTCGATGATCAATGGCCACACAACCCCCATTTTTGTCGAAAATAGCAATGAACGACCATTTTCAATAATACCGAAGGCTAACACCTACGGATTTTTGACCAAGAAATGGTCTCCACCAGAAATCCAAGAATGTGATCTATGGCAAGGAAACATATGTGGGGTGAGGTGTATGAGCCTCTGGTCGATGATCAATGGCCACACAACCCCCATTTTTGTCGAAAATAGCCATGAACGACCATTTTCAATAATATCGAAGGCTAACACCTACGGATTTTTGACCAAGAAATGGTCTCCACCAGAAATCCAAGAATGTGATCTACGACAAGGAAACATATGTGGGGTGAGGTGTATGAGCCTCTGGTCGACGATCAATGGCCACACAACCCCCATTTTGCCGAAAATAGCCATGAATGACCATTTTCAATAATATCGAAGGCTAACACCTACGGATTTTTGACCAAGAAATGGTCTCCACCAGAAATCCAAGAATGTGATCTACGACAAGGAAACATATGTGGGGTGAGGTGTATGAGCCTCTGGTCGACGATCAATGGCCACACAACCCCCATTTTGCCGAAAATAGCCATGAATGACCATTTTCAATAATACCGAAGGCTAACACGTACGAGTTTTTAACCAAGAAATGGTTTCCACCAGAAATCCAAGAATGTAATCTATGGCAAGGAAACATATGTGGGGTGAGGTTTATGAGCCTCTAGTCGATGATAAATGGCCACACAACCCCCATTTTTTATGAAAATAACCATGAGCGACCTTGAAAATAGCCATGAGCGACCATTTTCAATAATACTAGAGGCTAACACCTACGGATTTTAGACCAAGAAATGGTCTCCACCAGAAATCCAAGAATTTGATCTATGGCAAGGAAACATATGTGGGGTGAGATGTATGAGCGTCTGGTCGATGATCAATGGCCACACAACCCCCATTTTTGTCGAAAATAGCCATGAACGACCATTTTCAATAATACCGAAGGCTAACACCTACGGATTTTTGACCAAGAAATGGTCTCCACCAGAAATCCAAGAATGTGATCTATGGCAAGGAAACATATGTGGGGTGAGGTGTATGAGCCTCTGGTCGATGATCAATGGCCACACAACCTCCATTTTTGTCGAAAATAGCCATGAACGACCATTTTCAATAATATCGAAGGCTAACACCTACGGATTTTTGACCAAGAAATGGTCTCTACCAGAAATCCAAGAATGTGATCTACGACAAGGAAACATATGTGGGGTGAGGTGTATGAGCCTCTGGTCGACGATCAATGGCCACACAACCCCCATTTTGCCGAAAATAGCCATGAATGACCATTTTCAATAATATCGAAGGCTAACACCTACGGATTTTTGACCAAGAAATGGTCTCCACCAGAAATCCAAGAATGTGATCTACGACAAGGAAACATATGTGGGGTGAGGTGTATGAGCCTCTGGTCGACGATCAATGGCCACACAACCCCCATTTTGCCGAAAATAGCCATGAATGACCATTTTCAATAATACCAAAGGCTAACACGTACGAGTTTTTAACCAAGAAATGGTTTCCACTAGAAATCCAAGAATGTAATCTATGGCAATGAAACATATGTGGGGTGAGGTTTATGAGCCTCTAGTCGATGATAAATGGCCACACAACCCCCATTTTTTATGAAAATAGCCATGAGCGACCTTGAAAATAGCCATGAGCGACCATTTTCAATAATACTAGAGGCTAACACCTACGGATTTTAGACCAAGAAATGGTCTCCACCAGAAATCCAAGAATGTGATCTATGGCAAGGAAACATATGTGGGGTGAGGTGTATGAGCGTCTGGTCGATGATCAATGGCCACACAACCCCCATTTTTGTCGAAAATAGCAATGAACGACCATTTTCAATAATACCGAAGGCTAACACCTACGGATTTTTGACCAAGAAATGGTCTCCACCAGAAATCCAAGAATGTGATCTATGGCAAGGAAACATATGTGGGGTGAGGTGTATGAGCCTCTGGTCGATGATCAATGGCCACACAACCCCCATTTTTGTCGAAAATAGCCATGAACGACCATTTTCAATAATATCGAAGGCTAACACCTACGGATTTTTGACCAAGAAATGGTCTCCACCAGAAATCCAAGAATGTGATCTACGACAAGGAAACATATGTGGGGTGAGGTGTATGAGCCTCTGGTCGACGATCAATGGCCACACAACCCCCATTTTGCCGAAAATAGCCATGAATGACAATTTTCAATAATATCGAAGGCTAGCACGTACGGATTTTTGACCAAGAAATGGTCTCCACCAGAAATCCAAGAATGTGATCTACGACAAGGAAACATATGTGGGGTGAGGTGTATGAGCCTCTGGTCGACGATCAATGGCCACACAACCCCCATTTTGCCGAAAATAGCCATGAATGACCATTTTCAATAATACCGAAGGCTAACACGTACGAGTTTTTAACCATGAAATGGTTTCCACCAGAAATCCAAGAATGTAATCTATGGCAAGGAAACATATGTGGGGTGAGGTTTATGAGCCTCTAGTCGATGATAAATGGCCACACAACCCCCATTTTTTATGAAAATAGCCATGAGCGACCTTGAAAATAGCCATGAGCGACCATTTTCAATAATACTAGAGGCTAACACCTACGGATTTTAGACCAAGAAATGGTCTCCACCAGAAATCCAAGAATGTGATCTATGGCAAGGAAACATATGTGGGGTGAGGTGTATGAGCGTCTGGTCGATGATCAATGGCCACACAACCCCCATTTTTGTCGAAAATAGCCATGAACGACCATTTTCAATAATACCAAAGGCTAACACCTACGGATTTTTGACCAAGAAATGGTCTCCACCAGAAATCCAAGAATGTGATCTATGGCAAGGAAACATATGTGGGGTGAGGTGTATGAGCCTCTGGTCGATGATCAATGGCCACACAACCTCCATTTTTGTCGAAAATAGCCATGAACGACCATTTTCAATAATATCGAAGGCTAACACCTACGGATTTTTGACCAAGAAATGGTCTCTACCAGAAATCCAAGAATGTGATCTACGACAAGGAAACATATGTGGGGTGAGGTGTATGAGCCTCTGGTCGACGATCAATGGCCACACAACCCCCATTTTGCCGAAAATAGCCATGAATGACCATTTTCAATAATATCGAAGGCTAACACCTACGGATTTTTGACCAAGAAATGGTCTCCACCAGAAATCCAAGAATGTGATCTACGACAAGGAAACATATGTGGGGTGAGGTGTATGAGCCTCTGGTCGACGATCAATGGCCACACAACCCCCATTTTGCCGAAAATAGCCATGAATGACCATTTTCAATAATACCGAAGGCTAACACGTACGAGTTTTTAACCAAGAAATGGTTTCCACTAGAAATCCAAGAATGTAATCTATGGCAATGAAACATATGTGGGGTGAGGTTTATGAGCCTCTAGTCGATGATAAATGGCCACACAACCCCCATTTTTTATGAAAATAGCCATGAGCGACCTTGAAAATAGCCATGAGCGACCATTTTCAATAATACTAGAGGCTAACACCTACGGATTTTAGACCAAGAAATGGTCTCCACCAGAAATCCAAGAATGTGATCTATGGCAAGGAAACATATGTGGGGTGAGGTGTATGAGCATCTGGTCGATGATCAATGGCCACACAACCCCCATTTTTGTCGAAAATAGCCATGAACGACCATTTTCAATAATACCGAAGGCTAACACCTACGGATTTTTTACCAAGAAATGGTCTCCACCAGAAATCCAAGAATGTGATCTATGGCAAGGAAACATATGTGGGGTGAGGTGTATGAGCCTCTAGTCGATGATGAATGGCCACACAACCCCCATTTTTGTCGAAAATAGCCATGAATGACCATTTTCAAAAATACCAAAGGCTAACACGTACGGATTTTTAACCAAGAAATGGTCTCCACCAGAAATCCAAGAATGTGATCTATGGCAAGGAAACACATGTGGGGTGAGGTGTACGAGCCTCTGGTCGATGATCAATGGCCACACAACCCCCATTTTGCCGAAAATAGCCATGAATGACCATTTTCAATAATACCGAAGGCTAACACGTACGAGTTTTTAACCAAGAAATGGTCTCCACTAGAAATCCAAGAATGTGATCTATGGCAAGGAAACATATGTGGGGTGAGGTGTATGAGCGTCTCGTCGATGATCAATGGCCACACAACCCCCATTTTTGTCGAAAATAGCCATGAACGACCATTTTCAATAATACCGAAGGCTAACACCTACGGATTTTTGACCAAGAAATGGTCTCCACCAGAAATCCAAGAATTTGATCTATGGCAAGGAAACATATGTGGGGTGAGGTGTATGAGCCTCTGGTCGACGATCAATGGCCACACAACCCTAATTTTTGTCGAAAATAGCCATGAACGACCATTTTCAATGACACTGAAGGCTAACACCTACGGATTTTTGACCAAGAAATGGTCTCCACCATAAATCCAAGAATGTGATCTATGGCAAGGAAACATATGTGTAGTGAGGTGTATGAGCCTCTGGTCGATGATCAATGGCCACACAACCCCCATTTTTGTCGAAAATAGCCATGAATGACCATTTACAATAATACCGAAGGCTAACACCTACGGATTTTTGACCAAGAAATGGTCTCCACCAGAAATCCAAGAATGTGATCTATGGCATGGAAACATATGTGGGGTGAGGTGTATGAGCCTCTGGTCGACGATCAATGGCCACACAACCCCCATTTTGCCGAAAATAGCCATGAATGACCATTTTCAATAATACCGAAGGCTAACACGTACGAGTTTTTAACCAAGAAATGGTCTCCACCAGAAATCCAAGAATGTAATCTATGGCAAGGAAACATATGTGGGGTGAGGTTTATGAGCCTCTAGTCGATGATAAATGGCCACACAACCCCCATTTTTTATGAAAATAGCCATGAGCGACCTTGAGAATAGCCATGAGCGACCATTTTCAATAATACTAGAGGCTAACACCTACGGATTTTAGACCAAGAAATGGTCTCCACCAGAAATCCAAGAATGTGATCTATGGCAAGGAAACATATGTGGGGTGAGGTGTATGAGCATCTGGTCGATGATCAATGGCCACACAACCCCCATTTTTATCGAAAATAGCCATGAATGACCATTTTCAATAATACCGAAGGCTAACACCTACGGATTTTTGACCAAGAAATGGTCTCCACCAGAAATCCAAGAATGTGATCTATGGCAAGGAAACATATGTGGGGTGATGTGTATGAGCCTCTAGTCGATGATCAATGGCCACACAACCCCCATTTTTGTCGAAAATAGCCATGAATGACCATTTTCAAAAATACCAAAGGCTAACACGTACGGATTTTTGACCAAGAAATGGTCTCCACTAGAAATCCAAGAATGTGATCTATGGCAAGGAAACATATGTGGGGTGAGGTGTACGAGCCTCTGGTCGATGATCAATGGCCACACAACCCCCATTTTGCCGAAAATAGCCATGAATGACCATTTTCAATAATACAGAAGGCTAACACGTACGAGTTTTTAACCAAGAAATGGTTTCCACCAGAAATCCAAGAATGTAATCTATGGCAAGGAAACATATGTGGGGTGAGGTTTATGAGCCTCTGGTCGATGATGAATGGCCACACAACCCCCATTTTTGTGGAAAATAGCCATGAACGACCATTTTCAATAATACCAAAGGCTAACACCTACGGATTTTTGACCAAGAAATGGTCTCCACCAGAAATCCAAGAATGTGATCTATGGCAAGGAAACATATGTGGGGTGAGGTGTATGAGCCTCTGGTCGATGATCAATGGCCACACAACCCCCATTTTTGTCGAAAATAGCCATGAACGACCATTTTCAATAATATCGAAGGCTAACACCTACGGATTTTTGACCAAGAAATGGTCTCCACCAGAAATCCAAGAATGTGATCTATGGCAAGGAAACATATGTGGGGTGAGGTGTATGAGCCTCTGGTCGACGATCAATGGCCACACAACCCTAATTTTTGTCGAAAATAGCCATGAACGACCATTTTCAATAATACCGAAGGCTAACACGTACGAGTTTTTAACCAAGAAATGGTTTCCACCAGAAATCCAAGAATGTAATCTATGGCAAGGAAACATATGTGGGGTGAGGTGTATGAGCCTCTGGTCGACGATCAATGGCCACACAACCCTAATTTTTGTCGAAAATAGCCATGAACGACCATTTTCAATGACACTGAAGGCTAACACCTACGGATTTTTGACCAAGAAATGGTCTCCACCATAAATCCAAGAATGTAATCTATGGCAAGGAAACATATGTGGGGTGAGGTTTATGAGCCTCTGGTCGAAGATCAATGGCCACACAACCCCCATTTTTGTCGAAAATAGCCATGAATGACCATTTTCAAAAATACCAAAGGCTAACACCTACAGATTTTTGCCCAAGAAATGGTCTCCACCAGAAATCCAAGAATGTGATCTATGGCAAGGAAACATATGTGGGGTGAGGTGTATGAGCCTCTGGTCGACGATCAATGGCCACACAACCCTAATTTTTGTCGAAAATAGCCATGAACGACCATTTTCAATGACACTGAAGGCTAACACCTACGGATTTTTGACCAAGAAATGGTCTCCACCATAAATCCAAGAATGTGATCTATGGCAAGGAAACATATGTGTAGTGAGGTGTATGAGCCTCTGGTCGAAGATCAATGGCCACACAACCCCCATTTTTGTCGAAAATAGCCATGAATGACCATTTACAATAATACCGTAGGCTAACACCTACGGATTTTTGACCAAGAAATGGTCTCCACCAGAAATCCAAGAATGTGATCTATGGCAAGGAAACATATGTGGGGTGAGGTGTACGAGCCTCTGGTCGATCATCAATGGCCACACAACCCCCATTTTTGTCGAAAATAGCCATGAACGACCATTTTCAATGACACTGAAGGCTAACACCTACGGATTTTTGACCAAGAAATGGTCTCCACCAGAAATCCAAGAATGTGATCTATGGCAAGGAAACATATGTGGGGTGAGGTGTACGAGCCTCTGGTCGATGATCAATGGCCACACAACCCCCATTTTGCCGAAAATAGCCATGAACGACCATTTTCAATAATACCGAAGGCTAACACGTACGAGTATTTAACCAAGAAATGGTCTCCACCAGAAATCCAAGAATATGATCTATGGCAAGGAAACATATGTGGGGTGAGGTTTATGAGCCTCTAGTCGATGATAAATGGCCACACAACCCCCATTTTTTATGAAAATAGCCATGAGCGACCTTGAAAATAGCCATGAGCGACCATTTTCAATAATACTAGAGGCTAACACCTACGGATTTTAGGCCAAGAAATGGTCTCCACCAGAAATCCAAGAATGTGATCTACGACAAGGAAACATATGTGGGGTGAGGTGTATGAGCCTCTGGTCGACGATCAATGGCCACACAACCCCCATTTTGCCGAAAATAGCCATGAACGACCATTTTCAATAATACCGAAGGCTAACACGTACGAGTTTTTGACCAAGAAATGGTCTCCACCAAAAATCCAAGAATGTGATCTATGGCAAGGAAACATATGTGGGGTGAGATTTATGAGCCTCTAGTCGACGATAAATGGCCACACAACCCCCATTTTGCCGAAAATAGCCATGAATGACCATTTTCAATAATACTGAAGGCTAACACCTACGGATTTTTGACCAAGAAATGGTCTCCACCATAAATCCAAGAATGTGATCTATGGCAAGGAAACATATGTGTAGTGAGGTGTATGAGCCTCTGGTCGATGATCAATGGCCACACAACCCCCATTTTTGTCGAAAATAGCCATGAATGACCATTTACAATAATACCGAAGGCTAACACCTACGGATTTTTGACCAAGAAATGGTCTCCACCAGAAATCCAAGAATGTGATCTATGGCATGGAAACATATGTGGGGTGAGGTGTATGAGCCTCTGGTCGACGATCAATGGCCACACAACCCCCATTTTGCCGAAAATAGCCATGAATGACCATTTTCAATAATACCGAAGGCTAACACGTACGAGTTTTTAACCAAGAAATGGTCTCCACCAGAAATCCAAGAATGTAATCTATGGCAAGGAAACATATGTGGGGTGAGGTTTATGAGCCTCTAGTCGATGATAAATGGCCACACAACCCCCATTTTTTATGAAAATAGCCATGAGCGACCTTGAGAATAGCCATGAGCGACCATTTTCAATAATACTAGAGGCTAACACCTACGGATTTTAGACCAAGAAATGGTCTCCACCAGAAATCCAAGAATGTGATCTATGGCAAGGAAACATATGTGGGGTGAGGTGTATGAGCATCTGGTCGATGATCAATGGCCACACAACCCCCATTTTTATCGAAAATAGCCATGAATGACCATTTTCAATAATACCGAAGGCTAACACCTACGGATTTTTGACCAAGAAATGGTCTCCACCAGAAATCCAAGAATGTGATCTATGGCAAGGAAACATATGTGGGGTGATGTGTATGAGCCTCTAGTCGATGATCAATGGCCACACAACCCCCATTTTTGTCGAAAATAGCCATGAATGACCATTTTCAAAAATACCAAAGGCTAACACGTACGGATTTTTGACCAAGAAATGGTCTCCACCAGAAATCCAAGAATGTGATCTATGGCAAGGAAACATATGTGGGGTGAGGTGTACGAGCCTCTGGTCGATGATCAATGGCCACACAACCCCCATTTTGCCGAAAATAGCCATGAATGACCATTTTCAATAATACCGAAGGCTAACACGTACGAGTTTTTAACCAAGAAATGGTTTCCACCAGAAATCCAAGAATGTAATCTATGGCAAGGAAACATATGTGGGGTGAGGTTTATGAGCCTCTGGTCGATGATGAATGGCCACACAACCCCCATTTTTGTGGAAAATAGCCATGAACGACCATTTTCAATAATACCAAAGGCTAACACCTACGGATTTTTGACCAAGAAATGGTCTCCACCAGAAATCCAAGAATGTGATCTATGGCAAGGAAACATATGTGGGGTGAGGTGTATGAGCCTCTGGTCGATGATCAATGGCCACACAACCCCCATTTTTGTCGAAAATAGCCATGAACGACCATTTTCAATAATATCGAAGGCTAACACCTACGGATTTTTGACCAAGAAATGGTCTCCACCAGAAATCCAAGAATGTGATCTATGGCAAGGAAACATATGTGGGGTGAGGTGTATGAGCCTCTGGTCGACGATCAATGGCCACACAACCCTAATTTTTGTCGAAAATAGCCATGAACGACCATTTTCAATAATACCGAAGGCTAACACGTACGAGTTTTTAACCAAGAAATGGTTTCCACCAGAAATCCAAGAATGTAATCTATGGCAAGGAAACATATGTGGGGTGAGGTGTATGAGCCTCTGGTCGACGATCAATGGCCACACAACCCTAATTTTTGTCGAAAATAGCCATGAACGACCATTTTCAATGACACTGAAGGCTAACACCTACGGATTTTTGACCAAGAAATGGTCTCCACCATAAATCCAAGAATGTAATCTATGGCAAGGAAACATATGTGGGGTGAGGTTTATGAGCCTCTGGTCGAAGATCAATGGCCACACAACCCCCATTTTTGTCGAAAATAGCCATGAATGACCATTTTCAAAAATACCAAAGGCTAACACCTACAGATTTTTGCCCAAGAAATGGTCTCCACCAGAAATCCAAGAATGTGATCTATGGCAAGGAAACATATGTGGGGTGAGGTGTATGAGCCTCTGGTCGACGATCAATGGCCACACAACCCTAATTTTTGTCGAAAATAGCCATGAACGACCATTTTCAATGACACTGAAGGCTAACACCTACGGATTTTTGACCAAGAAATGGTCTCCACCATAAATCCAAGAATGTGATCTATGGCAAGGAAACATATGTGTAGTGAGGTGTATGAGCCTCTGGTCGAAGATCAATGGCCACACAACCCCCATTTTTGTCGAAAATAGCCATGAATGACCATTTACAATAATACCGTAGGCTAACACCTACGGATTTTTGACCAAGAAATGGTCTCCACCAGAAATCCAAGAATGTGATCTATGGCAAGGAAACATATGTGGGGTGAGGTGTACGAGCCTCTGGTCGATCATCAATGGCCACACAACCCCCATTTTTGTCGAAAATAGCCATGAACGACCATTTTCAATGACACTGAAGGCTAACACCTACGGATTTTTGACCAAGAAATGGTCTCCACCAGAAATCCAAGAATGTGATCTATGGCAAGGAAACATATGTGGGGTGAGGTGTACGAGCCTCTGGTCGATGATCAATGGCCACACAACCCCCATTTTGCCGAAAATAGCCATGAACGACCATTTTCAATAATACCGAAGGCTAACACGTACGAGTATTTAACCAAGAAATGGTCTCCACCAGAAATCCAAGAATATGATCTATGGCAAGGAAACATATGTGGGGTGAGGTTTATGAGCCTCTAGTCGATGATAAATGGCCACACAACCCCCATTTTTTTATGAAAATAGCCATGAGCGACCTTGAAAATAGCCATGAGCGACCATTTTCAATAATACTAGAGGCTAACACCTACGGATTTTAGGCCAAGAAATGGTCTCCACCAGAAATCCAAGAATGTGATCTACGACAAGGAAACATATGTGGGGTGAGGTGTATGAGCCTCTGGTCGACGATCAATGGCCACACAACCCCCATTTTGCCGAAAATAGCCATGAACGACCATTTTCAATAATACCGAAGGCTAACACGTACGAGTTTTTGACCAAGAAATGGTCTCCACCAAAAATCCAAGAATGTGATCTATGGCAAGGAAACATATGTGGGGTGAGATTTATGAGCCTCTAGTCGACGATAAATGGCCACACAACCCCCATTTTGCCGAAAATAGCCATGAATGACCATTTTCAATAATACTGAAGGCTAACACCTACGGATTTTTGACCAAGAAATGGTCTCCACCAGAAATCCAAGAATGTGATCTATGGCAAGGAAACATATGTGGGGTGAGGTGTATGAGCCTCTGGTCGACGATCAATGGCCACACAACCCTAATTTTTTATCGAAAATAGCCATGAACGAACATTTTCAATGACACTGAAGGCTAACACCTACGAATTTTTGACCAAGAAATGGTCTCCACCATAAATCCAAGAATGTGATCTATGGCAAGGAAACATATGTGGGGTGAGGTGTATGAGCGTCTGGTCGATGATCAATGGCCACACAACCCCCATTTTTGTCGAAAATAGCCATGAACGACCATTTTCAATAATATCGAAGGCTAACACCTACGGATTTTTGACCAAGAAATGGTCTCCACCAGAAATCCAAGAATGTGATCTACGACAAGGAAACATATGTGGGGTGAGGTGTATGAGCCTCTGGTCGACGATCAATGGCCACACAACCCCCATTTTTGTCGAAAATAGCCATGAATGACCATTTTCAAAAATACCAAAGGCTAACACGTACGGATTTTTGACCAAGAAATGGTCTCCACCAGAAATCCAAGAATGTGATCTATGGCAAGGAAACATATGTGGGGTGAGGTGTATGAGCCTCTGGTCGATGATCAATGGCCACACAACCCCCATTTTTGTCGAAAATAGCCATGAATGACCATTTACAATAATACCGAAGGCTAACACCTACGGATTTTTGACCAAGAAATGGTCTCCACCAGAAATCCAAGAATGTGATCTATGGCAAGGAAACATATGTGGGGTGAGGTGTATGAGCCTCTGGTCGAAGATCAATGGCCACACAACCCCCATTTTTGTCGAAAATAGCCATGAACGACCATTTTCAATAATACCGAAGGCTAACACGTACGAGTTTTTGACCAAGAAATGGTCTCCACCAAAAATCCAAGAATGTGATCTATGGCAAGGAAACATATGTGTAGTGAGGTGTACGAGCCTCTGGTCGATGATCAATGGCCACACAACCCCCATTTTTGTCGAAAATAGCCATGAATGACCATTTTCAATAATACCGAAGGCTAACACCTACGGATTTTTGACCAAGAAATGGTCTCCACCAGAAATCCAAGAATGTGATCTATGGCAAGGAAACATATGTGGGGTGAGGTGTACGAGCCTCTGGTCGATGATCAATGGCCACAGTACCCCCATTTTGCCGAAAATAGCCATGAACGACCATTTTCAATAATACCGAAGGCTAACACGTACGAGTTTTTGATCAAGAAATGGTCTCCACCAAAAATCCAAGAATGTGATCTATGGCAAGGAAACATATGTGTAGTGAGGTGTACGAGCCTTTGGTTGATGATCAATGGCCACACAACCCCCATTTTTGTCGAAAATAGCCATGAATGACCATTTTCAATAATACCGAAGGCTAACACCTACGGATTTTTGACCAAGAAATGGTCTCCACCAGAAATCCAAGAATGTGATCTATGGCAAGGAAACATATGTGGGGTGAGGTGTACGAGCCTCTGGTCGATGATCAATGGCCACACAACCCCCATTTTTGTCGAAAATAGCCATGAACGACCATTTTCAATAATACCGAAGGCTAACACGTACGAGTTTTTAACCAAGAAATGGTCTCCACCAGAAATCCAAGAATGTGATCTATGGCAAGGAAACATATGTGGGGTGAGGTTTATGAGCCTCTAGTCGATGATAAATGGCCACACAACCCCCATTTTTTATGAAAATAGCCATGAGCGACCTTGAAAATAGCCATGAGCGACCATTTTCAATATTACAAGAGGCTAACACCTACGGATTTTAGACCAAGAAATGGTCTACACCAGAAATCCAAGAATGTGATCTATGGCAAGGAAACATATGTGGGGTGAGGTGTATGATCGTCTGGTCGATGATCAATGGCCACACAACCCCCATTTTTGTCGAAAATAGCCATGAACGACCATTTTCAATAATACCGAAGGCTAACACCTACGGATTTTTGACCAAGAAATGGTCTCCACCAGAAATCCAAGAATGTGATCTATGGCAAGGAAACATATGTGGGGTGAGGTGTATGAGCCTCTGGTCGACGATCAATGGCCACACAACCCTAATTTTTGTCGAAAATAGCCACGAACGACCATTTTCAATGACACTGAAGGCTAACACCTACGGATTTTTGACCAAGAAATGGTCTCCACCAGAAATCCAAGAATGTGATCTACGACAAGGAAACATATGTGGGGTGAGGTGTATGAGCCTCTGGTCGACGATCAATGGCCACACAACCCCCATTTTGCCGAAAATAGCCATGAATGACCATTTTCAATAATATCGAAGGCTAACACCTACGGATTTTTGACCAAGAAATGGTCTCCACTAGAAATCCAAGAATGTGATCTACGACAAGGAAACATATGTGGGGTGAGGTGTATGAGCCTCTGGTCGACGATCAATGGCCACACAACCCCCATTTTGCCGAAAATAGCCATGAATGACCATTTTCAATAATACCGAAGGCTAACACGTACGAGTTTTTAACCAAGAAATGGTTTCCACCAGAAATCCAAGAATGTAATCTATGGCAAGGAAACATATGTGGGGTGAGGTTTATGAGCCTCTAGTCGATGATAAATGGCCACACAACCCCCATTTTTTTATGAAAATAGCCATGAGCGACCTTGAAAATAGCCATGAGCGACCATTTTCAATAATACTAGAGGCTAACACCTACGGATTTTAGACCAAGAAATGGTCTCCACCAGAAATCCAAGAATGTGATCTATGGCAAGGAAACATATGTGGGGTGAGGTGTATGAGCGTCTGGTCGATGATCAATGGCCACACAACCCCCATTTTTGTCGAAAATAGCCATGAACGACCATTTTCAATAATACCGAAGGCTAACACGTACGAGGTTTTAACCAAGAAATGGTTTCCACCAGAAATCCAAGAATGTAATCTATGGCAAGGAAACATATGTGGGGTGAGGTGTATGAGCCTCTGGTCGATGATCAATGGCCACACAACCCCCATTTTTGTCGAAAATAGCCATGAGCGACCATTTTCAATAATACCGAAGGCTAACACCTACGAATTTTAGGCCAAGAAATGGTCTCCACCAGAAATCCAAGAATGTGATCTATGGCAAGGAAACATATGTGGGGTGAGGTGTATGAGCCTCTGGTCGATGATCAATGGCCACACAACCCCCTTTTTTGTCGAAAATAGCCATGAACGACCATTTTCAATAATACCGAAGGCTAACACGTACGAGTTTTTGACCAAGAAATGGGCTCCACCAAAAATCCAAGAATGTGATCTATGGCAAGGAAACATATGTGGGGTGAGATTTATGAGCCTCTAGTCGATGATAAATGGCCACACAACCCCCATTTTTTATGAAAATAGCCATGAGCGACCATTTTCAATAATACTAGAGGCTAAGACCTACTGATTTTTGACCAAGAAATGGTCTCCACCAGAAATCCAAGAATGTGATCTATGGCAAGGAAACATATGTGGGGTGAGGTGTATGAGCCTCTGATCGATGATCAATGGCCACACAACCCCCATTTTGCCGAAAATAGCCATGAATGACCATTTTCAATAATTACGAAGGCTAACACGTACGAGTTTTTAACCAAGAAATGGTTTCCACCAGAAATCCAAGAATGTGATCTATGGCAAGGAAACATATGTGGGGTGAGGTGTACGAGCCTCTGGTCGATGATCAATGGCCACACAACCCCCATTTTTTATGAAAATAGCCATGAGCGACCATTTTCAATAATACTAGAGGCTAAGACCTACGGATTTTAGACCAAGAAATGGTCTCCACCAGAAATCCAAGAATGTGATCTATGACAAGGAAACATATGTGGGGTGAGGTGTATGAGCGTCTGGTCGATGATCAATGGTGTGGCCTTTGATCATCGACCAGAGGCTCATACACCTCACCCCACATATGTTTCCTTGCCATAGATCACATTCTTGGATTTCTGGTGGAGACCATTTCTTGGTCAAAAATCCGTAGGTGTTAGCCTTCGGTATTATTGTAAATGGTCATTCATGGCTATTTTCGACAAAAATGGGGGTTGTGTGGCCATTGATCATCGACCAGATGCTCATACACCTCACCCCACATATGTTTCCTTGCCATAGATCACATTCTTGGATTTCTGGTGGAGACCATTTCTTGGTTAAAAACTCGTACGTGTTAGCCTTCGGTATTATTGAAAATGATCGTTCATGGCTATTTTCGGCAAAATGGTGGTTGTGTGGCCATTGATCATCGACTAGAGGCTCGTACACCTCACCCCACATATGTTTCCTTGCCATAGATCACATTCTTGGATTTCTGGTGGAGACCATTTCTTGGTTAAAAACTCGTACGTGTTAGCCTTCGGTATTATTGAAAATGGTCGTTCATGGCTATTTTCGGCAAA
>NW_023366820.1:70000-83150 GCF_902167145.1 Zea mays | reverse complement strand
ATCTTATAGTTCTAACGTTGAAAGAGCTTAAGGATGCATTTCTTTTGAAGGAGGAAGGAAAAGGAGTTTCGATGCAACTACTTAATTCGTAACGTATATAAGTCGTGGGGACACCAAAATACCTCTCTTCTCTGTCGTCGCAATAGAGCAGTTACGATACTGCTTCCAAGGAATACTCTTTTCACCAAAAGCAAAAATCCCTTTCGTGGCCGGAGGAAGATAAACGGCGATACAGTCTGAAAAGATAGTTGGTCGTGTGCTAGTGGAAAACCTCTTTGATAGAGCAGGGGAAGTCCCCATTGGGCATAGTAGCTCACGTTGTATTGAGGCAGATTCTCCATCCAGGAATTCCAGTCTTTGACTCGGGAAACGAAGAAGGCCGCCCTTAGACCGGAGTCCTTGGGCACCCTATATACCCACCCCCGAATGGACAGGTAGCCAACCAACCTGGCGGGAGTCGGCGGCAGAAGTGCCTGCTTGGTACGGCTAAACACTTCTCTTTTCTTATTTTTTATCCACAATTCCTGGCTCCCTTTCTTAATTGGGTAGACTTGGGCCATTGTGCAATTACCATCCTTTGTGCGACCAGGCCCCACGGGAATCGCCTTGAAGATGTCCACCCCTTTCTTAGAAAAATGGAAAGAAAGGTGCTCAGCGACGACTGCCCCTTCTACCTTTACTTTTTTGCCACTCTGTCTCTTTGGAGCATCCGTTTCCTCATATTATCGATTCATAAAGGTCCATGAAAGGAAAGAAGACCGCTTTCCCTTGCTTCGCACCTCGTCATAGCCCTGAAAAGCTCACCCGGAGTTCTAGTTAGAGAATGGGGTATGATTCACTACTTGCCTACTGCTACCTGGGTCGTGAGATCGAAGAAGGTATACTATTAGACAAGGTTCATTCCAGCTTTGCTGCTCTTTTTCTTTTGATTCTTTCTGTTTCTGTTTACTTGAGCTAATTCTTTACTTGCTTTCGAGCTAACTTGGCGGAATGGAATCACAGCAAGAGACAGGGCTAATGGTTGGTTCTGTCTACTATATTTAGTATGATTTTTATATCTTCGACCTTAAGAGGCGGTTTACGAAAGAGAGAGAGCTCGTGGAAGACTTGAGAAATGGAAATATCTTTCCATTTCTTCCTAACAGGATGCAATGCAGGTACTGTTTAGTTTAGTAAAGAAGGAACAATCCTCGTATTGGAACCGGTCGAGGAATATCCCTCACCCTCGTATTTGAAAAGAAGTGAATCAAATACAATAGTAGGTAGGAAAGAAAAGCCATCCTTTGAGTAGTAACTTTACCAACCAAGGTAGGGATAGTCGAGAGCAGGATGCCGGCCTTATTCTGTTTAGAAGAAATGAAATTGATTCACCGGCAAAGAAACGACTACTGCGAGCAGGAGCGATGCAACCGACGGGAGGACAATCCTAATTGGATTGGCGGACTAGTGAAATTCATGTAATTTAGAGTTGGCAATGGGAGCTGGTGATAAACAGGTAAGGAAGCACTCGACGAATAGTGACATTTATGAATGCAAAGCGGGGCCAAGGCAGATATACGGATCAGGGGTATAAGCTAAAACAAGCAGAAGCAAAGCCGACTTCGAACGGGGATAATCGATAAGGCAAGGCAGCCCTCCGGTCATAGGATTAACGGATTAGCTGGAAAAGTCATATGCCTCGGAGAGCAAGGGTGGTACACCAGGAACTCGGATTGCGATGCTCCGGAGAAAGTCATATCGGTTTAGTTTCGATCATATATGATATTTAAAAGAAAGAAGGATCTGCCAATGGTACATTGGTGCATTGGGGATTTCCAGGAAGCAGGTCGAATCGGAGCGGAGCTGAGGCCCCGGATGCTGATTAGCGAAAACAAGAACTAGCCCCGCAGGGCAGGACCATATTTTGTAGTAGTAGCTTTTCTCACTGGTAAAGCTGGATAGGTTAGAGGATGTGAGCTAGCAGCAGCAAGTTAAGTAAGGGATAAGATTGGTCCCTCTGTGTCCGGAAAGATACCTTTCTGATCGCGACTTCGGTTACGCACAAGAAGATGGGAGCTATTGGCAAAGGTAACCACCATCACTAGGCAACCAACATATGCTTTTCCAAAGCCAGAACTAGGATAGCGAGCTGGAAAGGAGAAGTGAACTGGTTGAGAGGAAGAATCAAGTAGAACCGATAGAAGCTCTTGTTGCCTTATTTGAATATGGACCAATCGACAACCTTTTCTTTGAAAAAAAAGAGGAATCATGTTTCCGACCTTGCCACCGGACTGTTTGATGGAGCGGGGAGCCTGTAACAACTAGAACAGACAAGAAGGCTTGCCAAGAATAGACGAAGGCCCTTAGCCGAGGAGCAAGAAAACGGATGTGCGAACAGAGAACCTCTTAAGGTCTCTTACAGAGAAGATTCTTGCCTGGGTCTTCGGTTCCGATGTTAGTCCAGTGGCAGTTGCCTGTCATATAGTGGGTTCTTCCAGCGAGAGAATTGAAAAGCAAAGTGAAGTTTATCCAGAAGTTGACCCAAGTTTTGTCTGCTCGTGAGAAGACGGAAGAGGAACTTTCTGAACTGCTCGGGCAGGGTCACCAGTTGGCAAATAGCATTCGCGCCTCCCATCCGCACGTGAGAACTTGGAAAGCTCAACTGGGCTCGAAGCACACTTTCGCAGACTGATCTGCTTAGACTTCGGGCGTTGGGGCTTAAAGGGAAACCACGCAAAGCTCCGGTGATCCACTCTATTCTATGGCAACCTCCACCTCCTGGATGGATTCAAGTTAATACAGATGGATGCTCGAGAGGTCAGCCAGGACCGGAGGAATCTTTCGAAACTGCAGAGTGTACATGGATGCTTTGCGCTTTCGTTGGGCAGCGGATTCGCATATCAGGCAGAGTGGGTTGGGGACGGCTATCGCTATAGCACACTCCAAGGGCTGGAAATACCTCTGGATCGAGTCAGATTCAACATATGTTGTTTTTTTATTAATATTAATAAGTCAATGGCATCTAGGTAAATTGCTTACTCTTGCTGTGACTAATAGTTGGCCTATTCGCCAACTCGATGTAAATAACGCGTTCTTGCAGGGTTCTTTAACTGATGAAGTATTCATGGAACAACCACCTGGGTTTTCAGACTTTTTGACTCCTGATTATGTTTGCAAGTTGCATAAGCCTATTTATGGCCTTCGGCACTCGTGCTTGGTATAACGAGCTTCGTACCTTTTTAGTATATGAAGGATTCCTCACATTCCTCATTGTTTATACTTAACTCCCCATTTTAGGTTAGGTTATTTATATACTAGTTTATGTTGATGATATAATCATCACTGGATCCGCAGCAGCTGAAGTGAATGCTTTTATCTCTACTCTTGCCAAACGATTCTCTATAAAGCCAGCTTTCTTATTTCCTTGGAGTTGAAGCTCACTACACTGCTAATGGCTTGTTCTTATCTCAAAGGAAGTATATCAGTGACCTCTTGCATCGACTTAACATGGCTGATGCCAAGGCTGTCTCAACGCCTATTGCTACTACTGAAGTGCTTAAATTATCAGATGGCTCGCCACCGGCTGATCCAAAATTATACCGTCAAGCTCTTGGGTCCTTACAATATCTCTCTTTGACTCGTCCTGACGTCTCCTTTGCCATCAACAAGCTCTCTCAGTTCATGCATTGCCCATCCACACTTCATTGGTGTGCTGTAAAACGCCTCCTCCGATATCTAGTTGGCACTCTTGACTAAGGTCTCTTGCTCCGTAAGAATTCTCCTCGCACTCTTCACGCATTTGCAGATGCCGATTGGGCCGGTGATCCTAATGATCGAACTTCCACTTCAGCTTATGTTGTTTTCCTTGGAGCCAATCCTATCTCTTGGAGTTATAAAAAGCAAAAGACAGTTGCTCGATCCTCCACCGAAGCCGAATATCGGGCCATTGCCTCCACTGCCGCTGAAGTCAATTGGATCATGAATCTTCTTCAAGAGCTGAAAGTTCCAATCTCACCCACTCCAGTCATCTATTGTGACAATGTAAGTGCCACTTATGTTTGCGCCAACCCCGTGTTCCATTCTCGTATGAAGCGCATTGCCATTGACTTCCATTTCGTTCGAGATCAAGTTGCTACTGGTAAATTGCGTATTTCTCATGTTCATACTTCTGACCAACTTGCCGATTCACTTACTAAGCCCGTGCCTCGCCGGCACTTTTAAACTCATCGGAACAAGTCCTCAATGGCCAGCCAATCTTGCGGGGGCATGATTCAATTCTAAGCTAAACCCATTCAACTGCTGTAAAAAGGTCTGAGCCCTGCGTTGATAGAAAGAGCGCTCTTTTCATGAAACTAGAAATCTCGTAAGAGAAGAAGTGAGAAATCGGATCGACAAAGCACCATTTCCTCCGCTCAAGGAAAATCAATGCCGAAGACTGACAACCAACATCGATAGGTATTACAGTGCCTCTGAGTTATCTCGTACTCGCGGTTTGACCTACCCAACCAGCAACTGAAGTGGAAGACTGACTGACTCAGGTGTTGGCTTTTAGCTCACCTGCCAGTCAATATTCTTATTAGACCCGTGTGACAATGGTGTTTCCAACACAAAAAGTATGGTATACTCAAGTAAAGTACTAGCTTCACCGGAAAAACAACTGTAACTCATGTGTGATCGCGGATTCCACGGTAACTGTTTGTTGTAGTTCCAGCTCTACATTAGGAGCATAGGGGCTCTATCTACATACAGAGTTTGACCCACGGTACGGCTGAAAAAGGTAAGCCGGTTAAGTGCTTTAACCATTTAGTCAAAGAGACTGAGCGAGTGAATTGGTTTTCTGTTTTGTCAGCGGATCTTACGAGCTTTCATAGAAAGCATACTATACTATATATTTTACCGCGTACAAGGACAAGTGGTGGCACGACACGGAAAGTAGCATCCCCATAAGGATGAATTGTTGGTTCAAATCGGATAATCAATCAATAGGGAAAAAGGAAGGGATTACTGTAAGATGGAATGCTCGCGTCGGAATTCATTCTTCTCGTTACGGTAGCCTAAGAGCATTCAAGAGCTCAGTTAGAGCCTCTCAATTGATAGAGGCATGTTCATATGAAGCGCTACGCATATCTTATTTTACCAAAATAGGGTGGGGCTGGTAATTGAAGATCTGGGATCTATCAGTCAAAGTGGACTACTAAAAAAAACTTCTGTTGCAAGGTAATTTTTTTTTAAGTCTATTTAGCTTCTTCGTAGAAAGAAGGGATTTGCTGCTTTCTTAGTAACAATATTCTTATGCTATCTGGCTATCGAGAAGAAGAATGGTTAAAAAAAAGGGAAGATAAACAAACAATTTCTCTCCCTTCCCCTAATCTAATGGAAAACTTTCCCGAATCTAAAGGAACTAGCCGTAAGATAAGATAAAGAGGTGGTCGAATACGGCCACTCATCCGCTTCCTAGCCGTAACAGATGGAATTGGAATCTCACTTAATGAAAGATGCACTATGCTTCATTCAATTGGACAGCTTTGCCCGTCTCTGGACTGTACTCTTTCAGATTCGGCAATGGATCTTTTTTTTTTACCCTTCTGGGGACTAGTCTAATTCTTAATTAGCAATCTAATCTTGAATAATATCAAGCAGTGTTCCACAATAGCCTGTGCCGTGACCCATCCTCCTGTGACACTGACAGTAGCAGGAATTGTTTTCAGCACCTGGAAAAGGTTTTTAATCGGAGTCAGGCAACTCGAGAGCTCCAAAGGACATAAGAACTTCAAACAACTTTTCAGTGTGAACGAGATAGAAATTGTACTTCTTTTGCTCTTTATGTTCTTTGCCCTTATTCTTCATCTACTGTGGTTGTGGTACAAACTTTTTTGAAACGTCTGTCACGACTTAGTTTGAGCGGAATGAGATAGCTTTCACCTCTTTCTCCAATATCCATAAATTCTGAAGCTCGTTCTATTAACTGCGCAAATGTCGTTATCCCGACAGGAGCAAGAGGAATTCGAAATTCATAATGCAATCAAATAGAGACTTGTTTTTTGGGAATAGGCTCCGAACATTGCATCGCCAAGAGTCTGAATCGAGCAATGAACTCCTGGGCTTTCTCTGTCGGTTCCTGGATGCATTTCCTCAAGTCGTCAGTAGTGACTGACTTCTTTCTTTGGAAGGTCGGAATCCGCCTGAATAAATCGCACATATGCTCCCAGGACTTCACGGAATTAGGAGGCACAGAGGTAGGTATACCAAGAGAAAGCTATGTGGGTAAGCGACGAGGGTTAAACCTAAATAACAAGTTTTAGTTTCCAGAAGTATCTCCACGCTGAGCGATGAACCTCGCCAAATGCTCTTTTGGTCCATCTTTTAGGTTCAATTTGGGCAATATGTATCCCGTGGCTCGTAGTCAATCTCTGGAGGATATGGAGGATCATAGGCTAGGTAACCTTTTCACTATTCATTTATAAAGGTACCTTCAAGTAACCAGGTCTCTTCATCCTTATTGGGCACTCCCACAAGAGACAATTCTTTTTAGCCTCTAAGAGACAACAAGAAGAGCCTAACCAGGACCTTGAGATAACAGCCCATAGGGTAGCCCCTACAGAGCAAAAATCTAAGGCCGGAATACCGGAGTTCTTTCTTTGCTTCCAAGAACATAGATTCCTTCTTCAACCCAGGTCATGACCGAGGGCGGGTATCTCACTCGCATATCTAGAGCCCAGCATCTCTCCTGAACGACACCTTCCGCAGACTCTACTGGTGGTATTTCCCGAGGCGAGGGGTGCATCCATATCGGTCAGGAAACGACAATGACTCTTCTTCTTCCGGGTCCGGGAAGCTATGGGCACCTCACAATTCTTAGACGACATTAGTGGAAGCGAACATTCGTAGCATTCATTGTCACCGATCATTGAAAAAAGAAGCCGTACGAGGTTTAGATTTGGCGGCTATAGACTCAAAGGGCACAGACAGGCTGCTGGTACAGTTTTTTTAGCTAACTAAAGTCCAACTTCCTTTGCCGAAAGAGGATGAAACGGATCAGCCGATTCAACTTAGCATTACCCGACTCGTAACTTCAAGCACAACCATCCATCTCAATCCAAAATCTCCGATCGTCTGTGATCCCTCCTCCGGTTTTGGATATATAGACAGTGCCTGCTCTCAAACCAACCAAGACAGCAGCAAGTTCCTATCGAGAACAAGACGACAGATCAATATGACCAATTTATCTAAGGTGAATACGTGAAAAAGTGTTGCTTAGCTCAGTGAAATGGAATAAGGAAGAGAAAGTGTAGTGTGATAAGGGAAGAATTTTTAGGTTTTCAAGCAGATAGATATACAAACAAGAAGAATTCACATCAGAACCCTTTCCTGCTTCCCTTTTTTACCCATCGGACTCACATTTTGATCTCCTACGCTTGCTTTCACAGTCCCCCTACGAGCAGCCCGGAATCAATGAAGGAGTTCATTCAGCACCGAGCCGAGCGAGCGTAGATTCAATATGTTGATTGTACCGAACGAAGGATTTGCCTTATCACGAAAGCCACATTCGTTTCGTTTGAGGAAGTCACACGTCCTGTTCCCTATAAATAAGGAGATTCATTCTTTTTTTCAGAAATCCCCTCTTCTTCCTCCTCAAGCCCCTATCACAAGACCAAGCGGATCTCATCCTGCAGAAGACTCAGAGCGGATCTATCTAATGGCATGGCTGGCTGTCGGATGTGATCTATTCTCGTGTCACATCGCTTTCTTTCTTCTCCCTCCATTTTCTTCACTACTACCGCTCCTACACATAAATCAAAGAAGCATTGTGGAATAGTGGCATTTCGTTAATGGCGAAAATTTTCTTAGTGAAAGGGTTGCCTGCGGCAAACTCAGAGCGGTCTCTGAAAGTGAATAGGAGCATAGCGGTATCATCCAAGCCAAACACGTCTCCTCAGTCAAGGGTCTTCTCGCGCAAAGAAGATCAAAAACATAACAACTGATTTCGCTTAATGCATGTCACCCACCCGCTCTCAATACAGCAAGTGACTCTCTCTCACAAGACAGAGAAAGATTACCGATTCACCCAATTTGATCAGAAGTGAGTTCATTGTTGTTGTATAGCGAAACCTTTCCTTGACAAAACCATTCTCAGCTAATAGAAGCCGAGCTATCTATCGGTTGAACGAAGCGAATGGAAAAGCCAAAGAAAACAGAAATCCATTGCGATTAGAAACCTGTGACTCTACAGCCAGGGCTCGATGGCGATGTAAGATAGAAAGAATGGGGAGTTAGGGCTTCGGTTTCCTCTGTGGCCAGTTCCAATTCCAAATCATTTGCCGACATGCGGACTCACTTCTCTTTTATGGGATGAAAGCCCTTGTCTATTTACGTGGGTGAATCAAGTACAACAAGTCAGGTCAGAGCTTGTGGTAGAAGATTGGGCTCTGCTACGCAGATCCACTCAACTAGGAAAGAAGTACGCATTGCTGACTGACTGTTTGAACGATCCTAGTTACTAGTAAGTAGCTAATCAAGTCAGAGTAGGGTGGCCGAGAAGCTTCTTGCCGGTGCCCCCCAAAGCAAAGCACAGACTCTACTCACCCACGCGTTTTCCACCTACGGAGGGAGAAATCATCGAAATATCCTCATCCCCTGAAAGGGAACCCGAAAACAGGACGAGAGTGGATAGGGTGACTAAGGAGGTAGTCAAAATTAGTAGTGAATTTTGGAAAGAGAAGATTACAAAAAGGCGAGAGCAGCATAATCGTTAGTTAGGGGTAAGAGGGGACGGGCCCGTATAGAAAGTAAATCCTTCTTTTTCCGATATGCCGCTCCGCAAGCAAGGAGTGCCACGCACGAGCGGAGCGAAAACTAAGCAAGGGGAATTCCGGCATTCCATGGAAAGCATGCGAAATCCTTTGATTGTTTATAGAATCAAAATCACTATATAGTCTTTCTTGTTCCACTTGCAAGGCAAGGAAAAATAAAATGTCAGTTTCGTTATTACAACCTTATTTTTTTATGTCAAAGACAAAAAGCTACGCGCAAATTCTCATTGGATCTCGGTTGTTCTTAACAGCGATGGCTATTCATTTAAGTCTTCGGGTAGCACCACCAGATCTTCAACAAGGTGGAAATTCTCGTATTTCGTATGTACATGTTCCTGCGGCTCGGATGAGTATAGTTATTTATATCGCGACAGCTATAAACAGTTCCTTGTTCCCATTAACAAAACATCCCCTTTTTCTTCGCTCTTCCGGAACCGGTACAGAAATTGGTGCTTTTTCTACTTTGTTTACGTTAGTGACTGGGGGGTTTCGGGGAAGGCCTATGTGGGGTACCTTTCGGGTGTGGGATGCTCGTTTAACTTCTGTATTCATCTTGTTCCTTATTTACCTGGGTGCACTGCGTTTTCAAAAGCTTCCTGTCGAACCGGCTCCTATTTCAATCCGTGCTGGACCGATCGATATACCAATAATAAAGTCTCCAGTCAACTGGTGGAATACATCGCATCAACCTGGGAGCATTAGCCGATCTGGTACATCAATACATGTTCCTATGCCCATTCCAATCTTGTCTAACTTTGCTAACTTCCCCTTCTCTACCCGTATCTTGTTCGTTCTGGAAACACGTCTTCCTATTCCATCTTTTCCCGAATCTCCCTTAACGGAAGAAATAGAAGCTCGAGAAGTAATACCACTAAAAACCTAGTTCGCTCTCAAATAAAAACCTAGTTCACTCGCTAAAGCATCCATGGCTGAATGGTGAAAGCGCCCACCAACCTAGAAAGGCTAAATGGGTAAAAAAGTAGGTTCGATTCCTGCCGGATGCACTGCCTCTTAAAGACAGAAACAGAGGAGGGAAAGAAGGTAGTATAGGGAACTTGCTTTTGGATTCTTATCGAAAGTGAATCCCTCTAACACTTCAGTTAGTGTTTTATGATAAAATCTTTGACACAACAAGTGTTAAAATCTTAGTCACTAGGCAAGAATGGAAAGAGCTTCTTTACCTGCTTGAGAGGGGAGTCAAACAGAGTCTGAGGAAGCATAGCTATAGCAACGTAGTGTTTGAGAAAAGTGTGCCTGGAGTAATAGGCCTGAGAGCTACCCGCGCAACTTTAAGAGTTAACTTCTAGAATAACCGGGAAATTTATTTTAGTATAACTCTAATTCTAATTGTGGGTGGTTCGTTACTTTTTAAGTGGTAAGCAAGTGATCCTCACAATTCGTTTTACCTGACTCTACTCTAATTGTAAGATAACTAGAAATAGGAGATGAGAAAGTCGAGTAGCAGCACTGATGGGAACATTTTTTGAAACTAGAATGGTTGATAATAGGAGACTCGCGTTGTAGGTAAGGCTTTTCAAAAGCCTCGACTTGGCTAACGCCCTTTGGTTTTTAGGATCAATTTGCCCGTGCTTGCTGGTGTCAGGGTTGCAGATAAGTTGTTTCGGTGCCATTTCCTTTGTTATGAATGAAATTTTGGAGCTCAGTTGATACCGAATTTGAAGATAAGCCCTTCCCTCTCGTGAACACCTTCGTTTAGTAGATCGGTACGGTTCCATTCAGAAGAAACTATTATACGTGGTCCCGTGGAGTACGAATAAGGCTTTAAAGTCTTCCTTCATATTGTTTGCTAGCTTCCTTCTCCTTGTTTCCTGCCTTTCATTCTTTATGAAATTCTTATTTATTTTCTTTGCTGACTGACGTTACACCAAGAATTTATTTAATAGCGTATATATAGCCTGGGCATCGATACCAGCCTTCCGTTCGCATGATATTAAGAAAGTGCCTACTACTCAATTTCAATTCAATTTCGCATTGGCAAATCCTTCCACTTGCTATCTAATGTAGTATATGAAGCCTTTCTTTTCTATTTCTTCTATTGGCTTGGCTGGTCTGGGGGATGCGGATCACGCGAAGATCTATAGTGTTTAAGTACATCTTTCTCTTCCTGCAAGCTACTGAGATATGCCTCAGCTGCAGGTGCTTTGTATCTCTGGTCAAGAGTTGGCAAGGGATACCAATGTTGTCGACCACCTACTTTTGAGCATAGCTTTTACCATATTCCTCCCTCGATTCGCCATTCATTCCTTCACAGCTGAGTCAATAGCTGTGTCACTGACTGAATGTAGTTCTTTTTTTTAAAGAACGAGGCCGCTAAGGTCAAGGGACCTGATCCAGAACATTGAATCCAACCATCAGCATTCGCAAGAAAGAGAAAGAACTCGGTTCAAAGAATCGCTTCGGTCTAAAAACGAGTCTTCCGAGATCATGTCTATGCGAAGAGCTTGAACCAAGCGTTCACACGCATACGCCCTCGCCCCTCAGAAGATTGGAAAGAATCCATCAGCGAGGAAATAGAGTTGTAGCAGCAGTGTCTCCACTATTTATTTATAAAAGTCCCACCCAAGTAAAAGAGTCCGAAGAAAGGCCTTATAGGAAAGCGTTACCAGGGATTAGAGTTAGACCACTTAGTAGCACCTTCAGGCTTATCCATCCACGCATGGAAGATTTATAGATCGACGTTCCGGAATGGTAGAAAACAAATCAATTCTAAGTTCTTCTCGCTCCATTCATCCACTCGCTGGGAAGGCTATTTTGATGCCTCACACAGGCAACTCCGCTAGGCGGCTAAGCAGATAAGACGGGATTTCACGTTGAGAACGAATGTAGATTCCTATCATCAAGAAAGTCGGCTACATCAATGAATTACTTTCCCCTAACATTGCTATTCTTAACAACCTAAATCAAAAAACCTCCTTTAAAGAGCAGAAGAATCCTTCTTAGATAAAGCAGCCTGAAGATAAATAAGAGCAACTCCTTCAAAGAAAATGAGAAGGGCCTCTTGAAATGCCTATATATAAAAGAAGGAAACGTTGTAACTACTTACAAGAATTAGCTGCGTATGCAGGTGCATGCAATAGTCTTTTAGTAAGGAAGAACGACGGGATTCCTTGGAAAGCTGGTAGTTCATTTCACTCTGTATCGAAAGTCCCAGTATATTATATATCTGTGTACATCCATCAACAAATCTAACATTTCTTATCTTACATTGAAATCGATAAAGACTAATAAGATGCAAAACCAGCATAACTTGTTCTTTGCGAGTACTGTGGGTAGACCGAGGGATCGATCGGCATTTCACTAACCTTTAGAATTAATCAAACGTATGGCTAACCGATTCCTAGGTCATAATTTAAAGCTTCACTTTTCTATAGCCTTCTAATTCTATCGGGCTAACCTATAGAAGGTTTATAAAAAAGGTACGGTGCAATCAGTAAACCTCTTACTGACCGGGCAGGGCAGACCAGATGAGCGAGATTGATTGAAAGCGCTGTGCCAACTTGCTTACAAGATTTTGAGACTTTAGTTTAGTTTAGTTTAGTTTAGTAAATCCTCTTCATAAGTTATTTCGTACAGGCTATTCAAGGTCTATTGGCTTTATTGCTTATGTGGTACTTCGACCGCGAAGCCCCGCTTATGCACCGAGAAAGATCGTAGATAGGAAAGATCTGTTATGCACCAACGACGGCCCGCCCCTTCTCTTTACCTTTATCGTCTCATACCTCAGTCCATTGCTGGCTTGAATGCTGTCTCTCTTCTTCTTTGCTCGCGAGAGTGAATAAGAGGACGACCCACCGGGGGGAGGATGGAATGAGTCGGCAAGGGGATCAACAATCTTCTTTCAGTAAAGGCCCACACATTCTCCTTAATATTGGGTGGGATAAAAGGACTCTGAAGAAGGAAACTCTCTTCCCGTCTTGCGTAACTGACCACTGCAAATCAAGTCGAAAGTGCTTATATGCTTAACACGTTTTTGTCTCAATGACAGGCCGCTCGAACATTGTCTGATTTTTTTTTGAAGAGACTCGATCTTATGTATCTACTTATTGTCTTTTTGCCTTTGCTCGGTAGTTCCGTAGCCGGTTTTTTCGGACGTTTTCTAGGATCTGAAGGAACCGCTATAATGACCACCACGTGCGTTTCATTTTCTTCGATCTTATCTTTGATTGCTTTTTATGAAGTCGCACTGGGAGCTAGTGCTTGCTATCTCAGAATAGCTCCATGGATCTCATCGGAAATGTTTGATGCTTCTTGGGGCTTCTTTGGCGACCGTGAAGTCACCGGATGAATTGCCGAGTAGATAGATCTGATCCGGACGCTGCAGTTGTTCCGCGGTGATACGG
>NW_023366820.1:0-67500 GCF_902167145.1 Zea mays | reverse complement strand
ACACTCGAAAAAGGATGGATAAACAAACCTACCCGGTGGACTGCCGAGCTACAAGTCCTACGACACAGGAGCGGGATTCTCTAAAAAGCCAAGGTCGTGGGTGGCCAAGAGGGCCCACTTGGAGACTTGGGATCTCAGCAGGAAATGTGAAGGTTGCTTAAAGCCGGCCGATAGGCGAAAGAGAATCCAAAAGTTTTGTTCTGATCTGAGTAGGCTCAACATAGGGAATACCCTAACCCTGGGAACCGGGGCATATAAATCCGCTTATGGCATTCACCCAAGCATACAGAGACAGATGGAATGGAATGAAAGAAAGAAAAAGTAGCTCCGCAGCTCACCCAGAAGAAGAAAGACCCGCCGCTAACCTAACGATTTGGAAATCCCTGGTGGGCTGGGCCTGAAAGACAAGTGTGTGTGGATTTCTACATCCTCGTCTTTACTTTAAGACACAACTCTTCTCTTTCTCGGTCAAATGACTTGCGATAGTCTACCTTGAGTAGGACCATAGGGATCTTATGTTTGTGGCGAAAGATAAGTGGTTCTGTCACAACCAATAAAGTTTCTATGAGTGAGCGACCCACGCCGATTGATACGTGTCAATGTCAATAAGTGGATGAGTGTTGTTAAAGACAATGTTTGTTCCTCTTCTTTGAAACGATTTTGATGAATCTCGAAATGATACTGATTGGCCTGAAATCCTCGACGGTGTTGGCATCTTTTTTCTTTGGGAGGAGAGTGATGGATGCCTGGGTTAGCCTCCAAACATAAAGGCCATTGCTATGAAAGAGCTGCAAGAGAGAAAGCAGTTGCGGGTGGATGATGTCCCAGAAGGCTTGGATTACACAGATTCTACCAGAGGATGTTGAGATGCTCCCATTGCAACTCACTGATGGAGAAGAACTGGAGAGCTCAGCTAGAGCTGGAGGAGGTGGTAGTACCAGTTCCCTACTGGTACCAGTGGTGGCTTGATCACTTCAAATTGGAGGGACTATTGGGCCAAATTCCCATACTGTAAAAAAAAGGTTTTTTTTTCTTCCTGGTGGTGGTTTTGTGTTTCGGTGAATAATAGGAAGAGGCCGCCAAGGCGCGGAGCGATGAGTATAGCCCATTAGGAGTAGGAGAACCTGTTAAGAAAGCCGGAGCAGAAATCCAAGCTTCTGGTAATTTATTCAATTACTTGTACTTGAACTGTTTTTTCTTTCTTTGTTGAATTATTTATTTCTCTTTTGGTATGTTGGTTATCTAAAAGCATCTGTGACTTGTTTTAGTACTTTCGTCACAACTATGGCATTGGCATGGGCCTTTGCTAAACTAGACTATCAGAGCTCGATCATGGCAAACGAAGGAACTCAGACCCGATCTAGACAACTTGAGGAGCAAGTTAGAGCTATGAGAGAATCCATGGATAAGATCCAAGCAGATCTAGCCGAACGGATGCAACAACAGAGTGAAGAGTTTCAAGCTCAAAAACAATTACAACAACAACAGTTTGAGAAGCAAGTAGTTGAGTCTATTTTTTAAATACAGAGAGAGGTTAGTGGCTTCAACCTCTCACAAAGAGGGATAGAGGCAACACCTTTTGACGCCCTCCAATTTAGACTCACACTGCAGGGGCAATAGAACAATTTAGAATATGCGGTAGTGTTAGTAGTTTTTTACATCTATTAGGCATTTTTGCAAATACATGGATTTTGTGTGTGTAACCAAGACAATACACCTCAACGTCATCTTATCGAACACATAAAGGGGACTGGCCTCTTTCACTAAGACAACAATTATGGCCGTGTAGATGCAGTATTCGATGTTTCACAAAACAAAGACAGAGGAGGTTGTAAGAGAGACCTTGTCAGTGCGAAGGAGAGGAAAGGCGTGTCGAGAAGAAGACACCTGTCCGGAGAGGTGCAAAGGAGAGCCGCGAGAGGAAATGCAATTCTCGGGTGAGGGAATGGGAGGCTAGCAACCTCGTTTGAAGCGGATTTAAAAGCAGGGAATTATCATTCGAGAAATACTCCCCCTCTTGCAGCGAGAGCCCACTCCTACCTAAGGAAGGGGCTTGTAGATCTATATTTGGATTAAGGGGCGGTATGGATGGAAGAGCGCTTCTATTCTATTGGTAGGCAGTCGCTGGCCGAGGAGGCTGCTCTCTCTATCTAGAATGAAAAGAGGAGAGAAGTAGCACGCACTGGAGTGGGAGTGGTTCCAGTGCCGAAATCGCCCTTTCTCTTATTCGTACTAAACTAAGGGGGAGGAGGGCTTATCTTAATATTCCATCTTGTTTGTTAGCTGACAACTCCATCCATCTTGCTTGTGCTCATTCTATCACTATCACTATGGGGCTGGGGCACCACATATATAAGCATTGGGAGATCGATCTAATTCTACCAAAGGCAAAAGAAATGGGAAGCAAAGTGTTGGTTATCTAGCTAGTATAGAGATGATGCAGTATCTTCTCTTCATTGGCGAGACAAGCAAAGAAGTAGATTCAAAAAAGCAAAGTCAAGCAAGCAGCAACATTGGTGACTTTATTGAGTCTTGTCCTAGTTGATCTGGAAATGCCCGAAGAAGCCTTTGACTCATCCAATGCTTAATTGGTTGTCCTAATTTCTTTCTTGAAAACATGTACGAAATGAAAGACTTATGTGAATAAGATCCAATTCTATGAGAACATTCACAATTGATCGATAGCTCACAAGCTACCTGCTTATAGGCGGGGCATCAGTTGTAACAAACAGGGGAGTCAGGTAAGAAGAATCAGCCTCGGAAAAGAAGAATTCAGCGCTCATATCCTCGTTTCCAACATGCATTCGTAGGCAAGTTTATAAGGTGGAGGAAGCAACTGTTTTGAATCCTGCAAACAGAACGTTTGAATCTGATCAGTCTATTGATAAGTAAGCACTTGAGCCAGAGAGACAAGCAACTATAGGTATAAATAATTCAGCAGAAACTCTTGGTTTCAGTTCAGCAGTGTTTACGACGCATTGAGCAGAAACGTTGAAATAGAAGCAGAGTTTCTTTTCTGTTGGACTTTGTGCTTGCCTTTGAAGGAGGAAGAGTGTGGTGCCTGCAGAGATAAGCTGTTGAGATGCAGAATGAAACCAGAAATGCCTTTGTTGAGAAGCTTGTTCATTATCCTTTTCAGTTGTTCAGTGTACGCGTCCTGAGATGTGCAATCCTTTAATGAGAGGAGAGTATCATCTTCTAAGGTAATGAGAAATTCTCTGGTCTTCAAATTGAGGGCAAATGGGCTATGTTTATAGAGCCAATCATGACATCGTATTCTTTCAAGTCCAGGACTCTAAGGTTGTTGTTGAAGGCATGTTTCTGAATAGAGAATGCAGTGTCTGCTATGATTGCCCCAGATGTAAGTTGGCCTCCCCCAGCCACAGCTATTTTAGCCGAATTTTTGGATATGGCAAGTGGTTTTAACTGCGAAAGACAAATCAATGAATGTACTTGAACTGCCGGTATCAATAAGGGCAATGCCTGTTTGTCCACCAACAGTGACCTTGACTTAAAATGTGCCAGCAGTGACCAGCCCTGAAACTGCATGAGCCGAAATATGCATGAGATACTCATTTGGAGGGGAGTCCTGATCCTGTGGGATTTCATTTCTTCTTCTTCTTGTACTGCAATCTCTTCTGTGGCATCATTTGGTGTGTAAGTTTCCTGCATGACATTGCATTGATAGTAGGGATTAACTTGCATTTGTGACCGGGGACCCATTTCTCACCACATCTCCAGCATTCACCAGCTTTTCTAGCTCTCTGTTGTTGCACTTGGGGAGCCGCACCGCAGGTTGTTCTTTAGTTTTGTCTGGTGTGGTGGTAGCAGGTTCTGCACAAAAGGAGAGTTCTGTATGGAGCAGCAGTGATTTGTCTCTGATATGAAGAAAACTGTTTCTTAGGTGGGGCACTGCGTTCCATGTCTTTGGCCTGCCAGTACGCATCAGTCAGGGACTCTGGATGGAGAGGCCTGAGTTGGTGTTTGATGTCATGACGAAGGCCGTTGACAAAGCATTTTACAAACCACTCTTCGGTTAGCTCTGGTGTATCTTGTTTCAACATAGTCATGAAATCTTCAAACTTATCAATATAAGCATTGACTGTCATGTTGTCTTGTTTCAGTGCATTGAAAGTTTCAGCAACTTCATAGGGACTGTATGCAGAGAAACGATGAGTAATCATGCGACAGAAATCTGACCAAGAGGAATCTTGCCCAGTGGTCTAATATGAATAAGAAATGGCAGCTATAACAGAGATTTTTCTCAATCGCTCAGCTTGAAGGTAGGTCCTTGTCACTAGAACGAAATGCAAGGGTTGGTGGATCGGTGATTTCTGATAATACAAGCAAGGACACACCTCTGGCTGTATCTTGTGAGCCAGCCCTTACCGAAGGCATGATGGAGTGAAAGATCGGGACTCTTGGCTATCAAAAGAGCGAGCCGAAGTAAATTCGACAAGAAAGCTATCCGATGTATATTCGTTGGATATGATAATGAGCGAAAATGGTGGAAGGTTTCACTCCAGCAGGGGCCGCCGTTCCGGACCCAACCCAACAGAGGCAGGGGTAATTCTTTGCAGTCTAATGAGGCTGGGACAAGCTTTGCTTTTGTACTGGTTTGGTTGAAACTGAGGATTTGGTATAGCAAAGACCGTCACCATCCCAATAGAGGGCTCCAGAGAACACTCTAAAAGGGGAGCATGTGGTCAACCACCAAGAATCTAGCAGTGGGCCTAGCTTCGTACCATGATCAATTCACTCTCTCTCGAATCTTCAGCATCCATTGCGCTTCTTTCTTGTGTTGACCGAAAAAAGCTCGGTATGATTCAATACATTCTAGGAACCTGGGGCAGTGAATCGATGAATTGGAGGACAGACCGCTTTTACTAGTTATTCTTGCAGGGGTCTTGGGCAATCAAGACCAGCCAGTGACTCAATGAGGAAGGGAGAGTGGGATAGCTACAAGCGATCCAGGGAGTCTTCCGTAAGACAAGATCGACTTCCTTTTGCACCTGTTCCATTTGTTGAATGAAATACCCCCTTCCTACGGTGAGTGTTGGGTGAGGGAAGGGATATTTTGATTGAAGAGCTCGCTTTGTCGAAATCCCTATAATGAATAGCATTTGCTGCTGCCGAATAAACCAACTTTAAGATGGGATAAGATGCTCAATAAGGCATGAGGGTCAGTATCATAACGGTTTCCTCCTAGTAAGGCCACTCATCAAGAACTCTTTTTTCTATCCAACCAGTCAAGACAGACTCACATTGAGCGTAGGTCTCAACCCCTTACCTTTCGCCATGCGCTGAATTCCAATTCCAATCAGTTGACACTTTGCACAAGAACTAGCAAGAAATGAAATGATAAGAAAAACCATATCACCTTGCGACGTCTACTTTCATTTGAATAGGAACATAGGCATCCCGCGTGGGGGAAAACCCTATCCCCCATCTTTCACTTCCCCTTTAGATGAGAAGCCGAAGGTGGCTATCAATATGGCACCTCGAAGAGCATAAAAGCAATGAGCCCGAAGCCTGAAACCTGAAACCATAGATTGAACACTCAAAGAGGATCAACCTAGTCAATAGATTGAGACACAACCTGCTTACTCACCTAGGGTCGGTCCGGCTCCGCCTACTACTCCTATCCTACTTATCCTTTTTTTTAAGCTAGAAACAGAGCAATAGCCATACAATGGAGAGCATAACCTAAAGGAAAGGGGTGGGTCGAAGGATAACTAAAGGTGACAAGTCGATCTATTTTTGAGAGAAGAGCTAGAGCAGTTGACAGCTCACTAAGGAGTCTGTCTCGTCTAGTAGAGCTATTATCCAATGGGTCACCAGAGTAGAGATGACCTTTTAACCATAGCATCTGACTGTATAAAATGGCAAGGTGTTTGTTAGTGCTTCCCTTTCTTTATCTAGCAAGATATCAATAAGGCTGATGGCTAACCAGAGAATCATTGCCATAGGGTTCTCGAGAGTCAACCCTGTCTGGCCTACAAGCTTTTGGAGTTAGAGAATGTACACTCTATGAGGTGTAAACTGATGTAGAGGATCCAGACAAACAATACCCTTGAAGAGTTTTATGAGCATAGTCATCGAACTTCACTATACTATTAGGTTTGTCATGACATCTTCCCTCTTCAAAAGACTATTTTTAAGAATGAATCAGGGTTTTTGCGCTCCTTGGAATCAGGCCTATACGTAGTGTATGTAAGCCGCCTGCTGCTGCTAAAGCAAGGTATGAGGGTTAAAGTAAGCGATGCACATCTTGATATACTCAATTAAGTAAGACTATCTTATCTAGTTCTGTTTATGCGTCTAGTGAGCATTGAACTCCTTTGACAAGCGCAATGCTTCTTTATCGATCAGTTAGACGCTTTATACCAGGTTAAAGCTGAAGTGACGATACCAGTGCCTGCCGAACTTCCAAGCCCTCAAATATCGAGGATATGGTGTGCCCCGTTACCTTATTTCTAGGTGTAATAAAGGCTCTCCCCCGACTAGAAGGATCCAGGGACAACGGCTATTTCCTCCTAAAATATTGGCAGTAGCCGAAACGACTGGAAACCCAGGTAGCGGTCCGGAAAGGGCAAAAGGGCAAGGTGAGTAGTGAAAGCAAGAACGTTCTTTCGCATATAGAGCGACTGCCCAAGCCCTGATTCAGGGTTACTGGTCCACACCAACTGATCAGGTATCGGATAATAGGGAATATTTGTTTCAGCCGTGGTCCAGTCCAGCAGCCTCTTTTCGATCCAAGAGTCGCATGAGAAGAAAGCTTCCGGTTAGCTTCAGTTAGTGTTAGTTAAATAGAACGGGAACCTCGTAACTATGCCAAGCCAAGCCCGATCTTGGTTCCAATGCTGCAGAGAAAGGTTATGGGTAAAAAGAAGGTCTTTATCCTGGTGCTGCGGAGACCGGTGTTGCTGATCGAACTCATTTTCTTTCGAGGAGATCGAAAATCTCTGAATTTCTGCGAAACGAATTGACATATTTATTGCGAGTTGAAAAGCGAAAGGATGAAGACAGATTTAGATCCTCTGAAAGCGCAGGAAGTATGCCTTTTGAGCTTTTTCTCCACCCACCTCTGAGCATCCTGTTGGAATGGTCCTAGGAAAGACTACGTACGAGAAATCATTCTCACAGCCAACTTTCCTTCTTCTGAGCAAATAAATGTAGTATTTAGTCCAACCAATCATTGGTGAATCTCTTGTATGTCTTTCGTGAAAAGTGGAGTATTTGTGCCCAAGATCTTTCTATCCCCTTTAGTAGGTGCACACATCTCGTATGGTAAATATACCATTGTGCCCTATAAGGTAAGATTGATTGACGGAGTCAAGAGATGGGGATCTTGGTTTAGCAGCGGCTGCCTGTCCTTTTCTTCGTGAAAGGTATGATCTAGAGTGTGATTCTGATCCCGTGATTGGGTGCTTGGCGTAGAATGAGTGGAGCATACTAGGAATGCCGAATGCTCGCTCAGTGAGGGAGCTCTGTTGGAGAAGAGTGGGACTAGAAAGATGGAATACCCATGTAAGGCCAATAGTTGAGGTACCTGGATCCAGACAAAACTCCCTTTCATTGAAACGAGTACTCCACATCTTAGGGTCCCAGCCAGCCTATGAGCAAAGCTAGGAAAGCATTCTTCTTCTTTCCTCAGGATGAAATAATTCGGTGAAACTATTATTCTAATAAGGCCAGCCCTATCTAGATCCCGTAGCTTTCTTTTCTAGAGAACTTCATCTTTAAGCTTGGCTCCCTGGAGTGTTCGACGTCAAACTAGCTACTCTGCTGTTCGGAACTCACTATTCGTTTGGGCTATGGCTCTCAGCTTGAAAAGAAGAATGAAATTAGGGCAGGCGGGGCTCTCTATTAATTGGGAACACTTCATTCTGCTGGCTACCTTGCATCAAAGAAAACTTCCTTGCTGGCTGCACTCCGCGCACTTCAAGGAGTAAGTATACGCTTCCTTCGGTCGAAGCAATAAGGTCTGTTTCACTGTTGGACTCGAAGTATCATGGGCTCTTTCCCATCTAACATATGTGTGCTCCGGACAAACACTTGTTTTCATCGTTGATCTCCTAATCCTACTGGGAACTCTTAGTAGGTGGTAGCTCATCTAATCCTTTAGCTTCGCAGGCTTTCGTTTCTCTCTTTCGGTAAAACCTATTCCAATTCTCGTAAATAGTATGTATTCGCTGATATCGAAATCAGGGTTTTCCGCTTTGGATCGCTGCGCTGGGTGGAGAAGAGGAATCAACGATAAATCCAGGAAAGAGCTGCGAAAGAAAAGCGTGACGAGCAAAGTCAAGTCTGCCTTTCTATTTCTTCTTTATCCGCTTTGAGATATAGTTGCCTTCCTTGGCAAGGGATTTTTCACCCAGTCACTGTAGTTAGGAAAAAGAAGCTAGTGAACGTGGAACTCCATCCTCTTTTCCAGGCGGGACAGAGAGAGTGGATTGGCTTTTTCCTCCCATCCCAAATAAAGAAGACTTTGAGGAAGGTTCACCTTGTATCAAAAGCAAGTCAGAATAGTTTCTATTCCTAGTCAAGATTCACTCTTTCTTTGCATGAAGGCTTTGAATATAAACAGCACTCTGTCACGATTCGTGGGATTTGAACTATTAGAAAAGTCCGTCCGTGTGCCAAACCCAGATCAAGTACTGTACATCAGGATCCCCCCAGCATAAACACTAGAGAACGACTGTGGTTATCCTCACAAGGGGAACAAGCAACGGGTCGATTGCACATCTAATGAAAATCTATGATATTCCTATCTTTTGTCATTTGAAATGAAATTCAATGATTTCGATCAACTTATCTGGGAATCTGTCATTCCATTTGTTCCACTTTCGTTTTACTGAAATAACTCACTTGAGTTGAAGTAAGTCAACACCTTTCAGTTGAGCAACTGTCTTTAGAGAGGGAATAACCAGCGTTTTAGCGATAATCTAACAAAATCATCAGTGAAAAGAGAATCAAGCCGACTTCGAACAGCTAAAATCCAATTCCCCACGGATCGTAATCGCTTTCCCATGCTTTTTTACTTGTTGCCCAAGCTAGCTTAGCTTACTACAGCTACTGATACGGCAACTCAAGCTACTAATCTAATATATGTCTTTGATTCTTGTCTTTCATGCTTCGCCGCTGGGATTCATACCACGGAAGCGACTACTACTTATAGCTAGAAAAGGGAATTCAAGGTGGTAATTAATACTCCTAAAAAAGGCTACTCACTACTACTGGGCCACTAGCTTTTATTCCTATACCTGACTGGCTAATCTGAGGGATACGGCATGGCAAGCAAGCAAACTTATAGGCAAGCCGGTAAACTACTAGGAAATCGGAAAATCTTTCTTTTACTACTTTTTCTGATAACACTCTCGAAGCGAGCAAGCACTACTTGCAACCTGATATCTATCTTTCAATCTTATTACCTGCCTGAAAGTCTTATAGCAAGCAACTTATCTTATTACTGTCTTTCCTAATACTCTAGGTAATAGCAACTCAGATTCGCTTCCTCTATTTCTTCTATCTCTTAATCTGTATAAGAGAGAACCCCTTGGTAAAAGTATAGAAACTGCATATCAGCTTACGACTAGAATTCTTATTTGTTACCGCGCTCCAAGCTACTGAACATAAAAGCTATAAGCATGAAATCAATCTGCTAAGCAAGCTTACTACTTATTAACTTGAAAACCGGATAGCTGACCTTTATTCCTATAATCGAGTGGAGTTCTTCTATCTGACTCCAAACCGGGTACGCCAAGCTCCATACAGTAGATACGAGCCGGTAAACTACAATCTGGTATTCTTAACTCCGACTTTGAAACTGCTAGCTGGTAAAAAGAATGAAGGACCATAATTAATGCTATCGAGGCCCCAAGTCAAGCAACAAAGCTTCTAGCCGATAGAAAGAATGGGTACGAGCCTATCTTGCTAAGACAAGGGAAACTCTAGCTGCACTTACTCCTTGGTCAGTATAAACTACATGGCTTACGAGAAGCTGCTCTTCAAACTCACAGCCAACTTGGAGTCAGATTTCCAGCCGCTTATAAACGGCATAGAGAAGTAGGAGCCTCGCATACAACCTGAACTCTGGTATCAAGCCTGCCAACTCAATTCTATCTGGGTAAAAGGGCAATATACGAAAGGAAGGATCGATAACTGATTTATGGCTTTCAACCTGCTAACTTAGCATCTTATTTCTTTCTCCCAATCTGGTATCGACTAATAAAGCGCGCCTTCTAACTCATATCTGTCTTGCTATCTTCCATCTAATACCAGTGAAACGACAACTCCTGATAGACCTTCTGATACGACAACTGCGACTTGCAGTTTGATATCCGGCTTGAACTGTTCTATCTGGCTTTCTATCTCATATCCGCAATTAAGAATTCAAAGCAGTAATTAAAGTATGGATACGATGGCTTTGCCTTGCGTTCTTCAATCATGGCTTTCAAGTCTGATAACCGCAATTAGGAATTCAAAGCACTCTCGAGGCGAGCACAAGCAATCTGATAGAGGAGCTACTAATACTATAGATAGGAAACGCCTAAGCAAGTATGATACGAGAAAGCAATTCTATCTTTGACTGGTTTTTCAAACTGATAACTGCAATTCAACTCCCGGCAACTACAAACCACTAATCTTATTCCTTACTTCAATTCTTGTACCAAGCCTACTTAATTTCCAATCTCACTACTTCCTTTTCAACTTCTAACTTATATGATTGATACGAAAAGCGGACTTGAAAACTTAAATTAACAAGGCACGACAACTACAGCTACAAACTCGAATGCAAAAGCCGATACTACTACTCAATTCACTCAGCTTACGACTCTTATTCATGGCTTTAAATCGTATAAGCACTAAGTCAAACTAGGGAAAACTTGCAAGCTTAACTTGAACTGCTAAAACTGAATAGGCCGATACGAGAACTCAATACACTATCGAAACTAACACTGCTGGGTAAAACAATAGAAAACTACTGCTCGGCTACTCCCTAATACCAGAGAAATGGCATCACGGCTTGCAGCTCTTCTTGCTAAAACAGATGAAACTACTACTCCGGAAACGAATACTCAATCTTCAACCAAAGCTTCAAATCTGATAACTGCAATTCAACTATCTGACTCGCATTCTTACTCTCACTGATAAAAGTATGTAGACGACAAGAAGGAACTAGCCTTATTTGCCACTTTCAACCAGCCTCGCGTTCTTCAATTAATACCACGTAACCGAGCAATCAAGCCTACAATTCAACTAGAAAACAACAGCTCGAATACGAAGATTTATAAGCGAAAGCGAGAGTTAACATCTTCCTTGAGCTATGGAAACAACTGCCTAACGAAAAACCTTATTCACTGACTTTATATCTGCTAACAGCGATTACTACTACCGCTCTCGAAGCGAATACTCAACTGCCAATCTCATTTATGCCTCTTAATAAACTAGCTGGTATTCTGATAATCGACTTTCAGTCTTCCTTGCAGGCAGGCTTTGTAAGCACTACGGATACGCCCTTATTAATACAATTGATAGGACTTATTTACTTGTTTTGTATGGTTATTTGTCCCTTCTTTCTATTGCTAAAGGTTAGTTTTGATTCCTCTCTCTATCGTACTCTTATTCCTCTAATCCACTTACAATCTGATAGTTGCTATGGAGCCTGAGCTCAGACGTAGATAGGGCATCACGGCTAGAATTCTTCTTTATGAGTCCAATTCTTACTTCTTCCTTCGAGTCTTATATCGTACTGCAATTATGATAGCTGCTCTACTAATACGAGAGGTAGGCATTTATAATAGTATTTATACGAAAAAGAGGCTTTGCAGAAAGAACTATAACTAGAGAAGGTCAAACTGCAAACTAAAAATAAAACTGTAGAAACGACAGAGCGGCTGTCAAACCTTATTTGCTTACTCGTCTGCTTACTACAAGCAAACTGATTTATGAGTTGCAACCTTACTTATGACTTGTATTCTTCTTGCTGAGAAAGAGAGTTCAAAGCTGCAATTGCTCATGCCTCTAAGCCCATCCTTTTTTAGGCTTCTTTGGGAATCCCCTTTCCAATCAGATAGATTTCGAGATAGATTCACTCCAGTGTGGTGTCCCGGCTCTGATACGCTTCCTTTATACGATCTCAGAGTAGCTTAACCTTTAATAGAGGAGTGAACCCACATGGGAGAAGAGAGGAGTAGTATGGGAGAGAGTCGTAGTTCAGAATAATCCCTGTATCATAACAATATTTCTGTATCGAGTGAGTAGCTTGGATTGAATTCCTCTTAGAGTTTCCATTCCTATAGGTGGGCCTAAGGTTGGGTAGTTTGTATTCCTCTCCCGCATTGAGAGAGATTCCAACTCCTATAGAGAAATACTCAATAAAGTACTTGGCAAATAGTAAAGTCTTCGGAGGATGCGTGTCAATAGAATTCGGAAATGCAGCAATAATAGGACCAACTGGACCAGAAAGTCAGATATACTGTTGCAAACTACTGATCTAGTCAGGATTTAGAAAGGTCGATGAATGGAACCTTGTAGAACTATACTCCCCAGAAAAAAGGAAACTATTTACGGGTTTCAACCCTCATGACAAAAACAAAAAATTGAAACATCAACACACCAACCCCATCTAACGCTTGATCGAAGTAGGCATTGGCTGACTGACCTGACTTCGATTCTGTAATGAACTTACTCAAACAGGAATCGCTGCTTACGATCTTCATTCGGCACTTCCTTTCTATGTTGCTAATACTACTTAAACTACAAGCAGATTCGCTGACTTGCATTCTGATGTCCGACTGGAAAGCGTATACCTGATAAATAGAATGATACGTATTCAGCGGCAACTCCACTTTCAATCTGGTATCCGGCTTGAATTCTGGTATTCTCCTTGGATTCCTCTAAAGGGCATACAAACTTCTAAGTAGAACGGAAACCTGATAGCTGACCTACATTCTTCACTTCGTACTTGAAAGCTTGCCACAGCTATTAATACTATCGAGACGCCAAGTCAAGCTTAAATACTACTTTCAGTTCTGATAACTTAGTGGCTAAAACAAGGGAAACTACTGCTTAATACAAGAGTTAATACCCCTACTACTAATGCTTGTCTTGAAACCTTATTTGCTTACTCGTCTGCTTACTAAAAGACAGAGAGCCGAGAAGCTTAATCACAGCTTTTATTCTTCTTACTGGACTTGAGTTCTTCTATTCTATCTTGATAAAACTATGTAAACGATAAGTAAGCTTACGGCATAACTTCTTGTATTCCGATAGCTGGCTTACTTACTTATATGGGAGCAGCTAATACAATATAAACAACAAAGAAATATCACGGCTACAAATCGAAATTCCTACTTTCAATCTGCTTGCAAGAATTGTAGCTGCTTCGGATACGACTAATGCTTGCTAATACTCTTGAAAACTAGAATCACGACTAGAATTCCTATTTGTTACTCTAAATCTGTAATTCACTGCTAAGACTGCTGATACGACAGCTCCATACCAGGGACACGCCTAATCTAATACTGATAAGTGAGTTTTCAATCTTATATCCGGTAAGCGAGTAGCAAGCTTGAACTCTTCCTGCTAAAACTACTGCAACTACTTAGCAATGATGGAATTCAGAGAACTAGCTGTAATTCTGCTTTCTTCCTGTCAGTCTTATAGCAAGAAAGCAATCTGCTAACTTCAATTAACACTGTTTAAACGACAAGTCAGCTCTATCTTGTAAGCCTCTGTATACGAGAAGCAAGCAACTAATTCTGCTAACAACTGCGGAAACTCATTTTCGAAAGGGGATTTCCTTATTTACTTTTATTTCATTTTATTTCATTTAATAGAAGAGCTGCTTCTTGAAGTGAATGATCGGAATTCAGAGACCATAGAGAATAATCAAATAGCGAAGGCCAAATAGAGAGTAAAGGAAAACAATGTGCCTAACAGAAGCACAGGGAAAAGCATTCACAGATAGCCAGAACATAGGCATTGAGTCTAGTAAATAAAGTAGTGGAAACGGGCTAGCCAAAAGAAGGTACTAGTAAAGATCAGTCACACGGGATTCGTTTTTCATAGACGAATAGGCTTTCGAGAGCAAAGGCCTTCCTTGGGCAAACTAGTTCTCAATCAATGCTTATTCGCTTATTTGTCACAATAACATACAACACGTTAACCGAAGTACTAATAACGTAATTCCGTATCCTTGTTGTTCAAGGAATAAAAGGAAGAAGATCTTAAACAAAATCCACAACTAAAGATAGTACTACTAGGCAGACAGGGACCCCGCCTGACTATTTCGTTTTCTTCACAGAAAAGATGGGATAAGCTTTTGAATTCAAGCGCAGGGAGAACTACCAACAAGCACTTCAGAAAACTCCAACTTACTCGGCATCTACTGAACATCACTTCTATATCTACTGAACATCACTTCTATGCTGATCTTTCCTCTCTACCTATACAACTGAAGTTTCCAGCTTTCCAGCAAGGTATTGGGATAGTTCACTCAGATTTTGAGATGGTTTTTGGGCAAGTGTTTAAAGACGGAACCTGGCCCAGTGTGACTTCAGGTAAAGTATGGCTGCCTTGTAGGACAGGAGTTTTACTTAGCTGCATGCATTCATTGCAGACCTGGCTGCAAGCATCCATAGATAGCTGCCGAAGGTACTTGTCTTATCACTCTTTGGCAATCGAATTGACAGTGCATGTGTGGAAAAGAGAGCTAGTGGATTCCTTCTCGTTGTTTAGTCTGGAAATACACCAATAGCAACACAGAATGCTATTACGATACCTAAACTAACCCCTACTCTCCATTTTCTGTCTATATTATCCATAGGTATTTGTATTGCTGGTTCCTCTGGTGGTATGACCTCTTTCAACATAGCCATATTGTTAAAACTATTCTCATCAAAGGTAAAAGGAGTATCTCCCCGGATTGACATCACTATATCTGATATATCTTGAGTTTCCTGCAGTGTTATCTTAGTATACCCTTGTACAATAGCACTCTCATTGAGAAAGTAATCCCACGACATATAAAGCAGTTGATCTGGTTGAATATCTATATTACAAGGTATAAACTTGTACCAAACTGTAGTGTAAAAAACCAACTCTGACAAGTGCGAAAATACTACCATATACAGTATTGATTCCTCCATCCATAGATGATTGATATAGTTTGTCATTTTTATCAAACAATTGGTTAAATTATTGGATATGAAAAAATATTTCTTTGATAATGCACTTTTATAGGCTGGCCATAACACTGTTTCTAACCACTTATTACCATCATCTATCCCGGGTGTAAATTGTTTTAAAGATAGCAAATCTTTCCAAGAATCAAACTTCCATTTATTTAATGTTGCGTTAAAACTGACAATAGGAGATGTCCAAAGATAATTTGCACCCAGGATCATAAACTTCATATGATATTTGATGAATGAAATCTTTATTAGTTAATGAATCCATATATAACTTACTATGATATGCTAGTTGATCATTTAACGATTTGAATATATACGGGCCATTAGAGAAAATCTCATTAGAGATAATATCATTTGATCTATTAGAAATACTATTATTAGATAATAACTTCTTATATAAACCCACTACTTTTCCACAATAATGTTCTATTTACAGATTCCACTGATGTACTACATTCAATATCCGGTACTTGGAATATATTAGATACACCTCTCTTGTCAAATACAAACTTTTCGAACTTACAATACAAATCCCTCATACGGTTGAAATCGGTTGTCATGATTGCTATACTTTATTAAATTAATATTTGAAGGTTGGTGGGGATTTCATTTTTTAGAGTTGAAACTCCTACCCTAGTGCTCAATACTGTAGTGGTAGAGAGCTATTTTTATCCCTAGTATACTTTGTACGTACGGCTAGAGATTGAAGGGAATCAACTTAGTAAGCATATGCCTACTTTCTATGTGAGTTAATCACGTGAACAGATAGTATCAACAGAGAAGTCACATAAGCACCTTCCAATCGAACTTCTTTTGCTAATTAACAAGAGACCAGACAATACAATAGCTCTTTTCATTTCCTATAATATAATACTGTACTTTATACGCTCCTATAATACTTATATGCAGAGAAACCCTATACGCAGAGAAACCCTTTCTTACTTATGCAGAGAAACCCTATACGCAGAGAAACCTTCTCTTACTCGAAACCCTCTCTTCCCCGAAGACAGTCTTCCTCGCCAACCCATAGATAGGCGCTTTCCTATATTATATATATGGATTCGTTCCCGGAGCCAGAGCGGATTCCATGAATTGACGTATATGCTATGAGCGTAGTTATCAATCAGGTACGCCGGTAGCAAGATTCCATCCCATCCCTGAGGATAGTGATTTCTGGTATAGAGTATTTATAGAAAACTCGTATCAAAAATATCATACCAAAAGAAAGAAGAGATAAATGAGCCTTGTTTCCCGAGAGAGACCGCCATCTCTCAGGACTGCAGTCTTATAGTCGACAGCTCTATGTGGAGTTTACAGCCACCACTCTGGACCGTGGTCTTAGCTCTCACACCGAGAAGCCTGCCTTCCCCCCAGAAGAAAGTCTTTCTCTCCCTCGTTTCGTTGTTAAAGAGAAAAACAATTGGATGCTTAGTTTGAGGTGAGACTAGTATCTCAAGTAACTCAAAATATCTCTGCTCAGTAACGTAACGATCTTCCTCATCTAATAAACATCCTTAAGGTGTGCTCTACCAGCTGATTGGCTAAGGCAAATCTTCCCCTCGAATATATTACCATCAACGTATAAATGGGATGAAAGGATTATCCCGATATTTATCAATATCATTCCGGAAATATAGATCACCTTCTAAAAATTTAGCGCACACATGATGCATATATGTGACGCTAAGTGCAAATAGTACTTTCTTTCCCAAGTCAGCATTATCCATCACTGACTGATTTTTATATGGTGACGAAACCGTCAAAGATGGGAAATTCAAAACGTATTGAAGCCTGACGTCCTTGCTAATTATATTATACATTACATCTACTATATTGGTATGAAATAGGTTGGCATGAAAGAACTCCAGAATAAAAGGCCAATCAGAATTATTTTTATTTCTCGCTCGAACGAACTCTCTGAATTCTTGTGTATAAACACAAGGATCATTCATTTCACAAAATGTTTTATAGTTCTCTATAACTGTCCAAATACTATCATTCTCTTTGCTCCCATTAAGCCACCATAGTTCACACATTTTTCCATCAATGATTTTGAAGATAGCTCTTACTTTTCTATTATCTTCATGAAAATCGACACCATCAGCGATAATATCAATATAGGTTCGATTGGTTGGGTGAGAATCAATCAAAGGGGTTTTCATTCCATCACCGTATAAACCTGCCCAAACTAAATTCTCCCACATGAGAGAACAATCATCTTCGTCTCCGAAGTAGGGATCAGCACTGATTGTGTTACCGCAGCCTATTAAAACATGAGGGATTTCGCTGTATTGTTCGATATCTTCTATACCCCCGACGGAGTTTACATGATAAACGTTTACCGCATAATGGAAGGCTACTTGTTTATTTATCATTTCCCTCCGTCGATCTATATTTTCAGTTACTATTTTCATTTGTTTGGCTAGCTCAACAAAATCAACATTAGGTGATACCGTGCTAAACCTTCTATCCCCTGGATCCATCCCTCCAGGGGGTCAGCGCATCTGTTTTGGGTACAGAGGGCCATAGGTTCGAATCCTGTCACCTTGATGTGGTATTCACAGGGGCCGAAGTGCAAAGCCCCGTAGCCTATCCGTGGTCGGGAAGGCAGGCGAAAAGCACGCACCAAAAAAAAAGAAAGCTATAATTTTCTTTTTTTCTTTTCTTCTTTGTAGTACACGAGTGAAATTGGTTACGGTGGTACACCTGTGAAATATATAAATGTTATGGTTGTACACGAGTTCCTTATATTATAGGTGTTTAAGACCGATTACGTCGGTTACACGAGCGGTAGTACAGCGAAAATGTTTTTCAATTTCACTTAGCTTGGTTACAAGCCTGGTAGGTACTACAGCGGAAATACAGTTGGTTTCACGTTAATTAGGTTATCTTGGTGGCAAACAAGTGCCTGGTAGGTTAGGTACTACGACTGAAATGGTTTATGATGGCACATACAGTACATTTAAGCTGTAGTACGTGGGCCTACTGTGGTATTGGATGTATTGGTTGTTGCCGAGTCTATGCTCGACCGCGCTCCCTCTCAGAATAGAGATCACGTTTCCCTTTACCCACCCAGAATCTGAAGTGAGTGTGGAATCTATTCTGCCTATTGGCAGATGGCTCTCTATTATCTTTCTCTGGGTCCCCATTATATTAATAAATATGAGTGTCAGGCTTGCTGTACTGAATCTCTTTATAGTCTACCTGTCAAGCCCAAGATAAGGGCAAGGGCAAAGCTCCAATAGAGCACTCGGGTCTGCCCCCTGAAATAGTTCTTGACGGCTCAGACTATTTTCTAGATCCGCCACTTAGCCCTGAGGAGGGTGCCTACTCGACCCAGTCAGGTACTACTCCACCGCCGGCCCCGAGTCACTCCGCAGGGGGCGGGGCTGCACCTTCTTCAATTTCTCCTGCAGATGAGGGGGAACCAGGGAGTCCACCACGTCCTTTCGGGTCTCTGACTCTGAGTAGCAGGGATCTCATATTTCATAATTTGAGTTTGCAGTATCTGGAAAGGACCAGGAGCCCAGAGGAACTTCTCAAATTAACTAATAAAATCTATGAAGGGAAGCAATCCGTACTTTCAGAGCTTAGGCGTTTAGCTGGCCCTTTCCATGGCCAAATCAATCCTGTTCCAGGATATGGATAGTGCGGGCAATGCAATACGAAACCCCCAAACCAATTGTGAGTATAATCCTAAAATGTTTCAAAGGATCCTTCTTGACTTGCAGCTGGAAGGGATCCAGAGTAAATATTATAGCCAATTCGTAAATCAAAGGGTGGATAGCATCCCAAAAGAATCCTGGAATAATTTAAGGATTGATGAATTACCTTTAAACCAATTCAATCAAGAAAAGTTCCTGCTTTTGGGCTGCTTTGTGAGTTGGTTCCACTGGCGTAACTACCCCCGGAGGGCGATGCGGGGCGAGGCTGGGGGCAGCCGACTCAATCCTTCCAAATCACTAGAAGGCAAGTTCATTCCTCTTGTGTGCGCATGCATTATCTAATGCTAAGGACTCTACAAGAATCGGTTAAGCTTTTCGTTTTAGTTTGATCGGAGTTCGGTACCGGTAGCTAAGGCAATCCCCTCTCCTGTCCTGTCCTGTGCAAGAATGAGGAATATCTTAGCTTAGTATAGACACGTGAGTAGCTAACAGAACTGAGTAACCGACTGACAGACAGAGTAGGATGAGGGATTGATGTCTGTCTTTGATTAGCAAAAGCAGAACTCTTATAGGAAGTTGACTGAGCACTCTCATAAAACTGGTAGGGAGATTTTTTGTGGTGTTCTAGGAAAATGAGCCATGATCATGAAGTGAAAAGCACGTGGTAACAAAATCGAATGAAAAGTACAGCCTATCTCGATTAACTGATCGAAACCTAGCGCATCATGTTTTCGAGTCGCCAGGTGTTTATTCTCTTGGAAGCAAGCCAACTCTGCCCACCCAATTCTATATATCTATCTTTCTTCTTACTAGTTAGATCGGAGCCGACACAAGGAATTGAATTGGTCGACGAAGCCAACAAGCAAGGTCCACAGCGCATTAGAAACAGGGCAAGCTAATAAGTAGGTAGGGTGGGACTTGAAAACGGAGCTAACTATGCATTCCACGGATGCAATAGCCAGAATGAACTGGGGCTGGCTTTTCTGTAACTAGTCTTTCCTGCTGCCCAACATTCTACTATTCGTTCCAACTCTTCGTTCCACGGAGCTAGGAAGAAGTCCTGCAAAAAGAAGAGATGCACTTCCGGCTGCCTGATAGAGTGAACGATTTGGTACGTGGTAACGCTGTAAAGTCGATATCTCACCCATGAATAGAGGGCTGGCTAGCATCTCACCTCAAAAAAGAGAAAGTTGTCTCACCATATCATATGCTCGTTTTCTAAATCCAGTGTTATGCTCTCTTCTTTGCTTACACCTGTTACGCACCTCTTGTGCAGTGACAACACTACCCGGGAGTTTATCTTAGCTGTCTGGGACTTACTCTCCTATCCACCACTGGTACTAGTCTGTTGGCCAACACTTTAGTAATGATCTTGGACAATAAGGAAGGCTGATTGGTCTATACTTTTATTCTGTTAATGGAGTACTGTAGAAGAGTTCTCCCAACCCAAGTATCTTCGGTTTCAGTTCTCTCTCTCTTTTTGACCTGCTACTCTGCTGTTGTTTTGGCCCTTCAAGGGAGGGTTGTTGAATTTCTGAATTAAGAATTAAGTAAGTAGAGCAGTTAGGTTATGAGCCTTGCGAGCTGTATGGGGGAGAACATAGCCTTTTGGCTTGGAATAATAAGTACAAAAAAGGAAAAAATCTCAATATGACAATCTGAATTACTTGATGCAGTAACATCAGGTTGTTCTGTCGTTCGACTTATCGTTCATCTCGCTGTACTTCTCTATCGAAAGATAAGGGTTCATCGAAGAAAGGGAAGGGAACTATCCGCTCTTGTCCTTCAATGAAAGCAAGCCGGATCCGATGAAATCTTCACTCGGTAATAGTATAGAGTAGAGTGCTCCATTGATAGTGGTGGATTGGACTTCTTGAAATAGATATATATATGTGAAAGAAAGAGATGGTTTCTTGCTCGGTGAAAGGAATATCACTATCCCTCGTCCTAGGGTTTTCCTGCTTGATTCTCTTTTCAGTGAGGGATGCCCACTTAATCTTAATAAAGTAAGTAAAGAATGATCGATTCGATAGGAAGCACTGGTTCAAGGAATAACCCTTGGATGCTGATCTCTGGTTAAAGGATTAACCGTCGGATAGCGAGCTGGAATCGAACCAGCAATTGAATCTTGTCGCTACTTTGGCGGAGTAGACCGAGGGGGAATGTAGAGTATAGTTTACGACAAAAGGTGTTCTAGGACCAAAGGATCGAAGAGTGCGGCCTACTGTACTTGAGGATTAGGAATATGGAAGATAGGGTTCTCCTAAGACCTAAGAATAGTAGAGAAGCAAGGGTTAATAGAAGCACCGCTGATGTTGGTCCAATCTAGCTGGGCTGGATAAGAATCGGGAAGACTCGGGCAAACTGGCAAACATCGGATGAGATTGCACCTTACAACATAGAAGGAAGAACTAACATAACAATCATCTCAAAAATCCAGATGAAGGAGAGAAGGCAGCATACAAATAATAAATAGAATATCTAGGGTGGTAACACCTGCAACTCGGCAAGGAGAAGGAATCCCTGTAGTAGCGAGCAGTGTGATTAGATAAACCGTACCCCCTGAGGGGCCTGGCGATACGAACCGGTTGAATAGAAGAGCTTCCTTGGTTGGAACAGAAGATAGAAGCTGATTAGAAAACAGATGAGAGGCGGGCAGCATTGAGAAAAGTACTATACTTAACTTAGTTTTAGTTAGGGTCGGTTTGACTAAAATAAGTGAGTGGGACTCGCGAACTGGACAGTAAAGTGACAATAGGGTGGTCACTCGGAATACTTTTGTTAGGGAAAGCCTAGTAAAGTGGTCAACTAATAAATATTGTCAATAAAGAAAGGACTGGATCAGAGAAGTATGATGTAGTCCCCTTCCCTGGGTATCACGAACGGGGCATCACAACCATCATATCATTCGAGGAATGTTTCCATTCCGATACTGGCATCCGGAGTCCTCCCTACTGATCCTTCGGAGCCGGGGTGCAAAGGAAGCAAGAGCACTGGGAGTACGAATATCCTTAGTCCGAGGAAGGGTGCTATATCGGTGGTGCAGTTCTTACACATCATTATATCCATATTGGAAATCAAATAATCACCTGGCCCACCCCGATTCTCGAGAATCGAAGAGCTGACTTGCATTCGAGGGTAGTGTTAAGCAACTTCCGGATATGATCGATAGGTTTCACCGTCAAGCAAAGCAAATAGGAGAAAGAAGAGAAGTAGCACCCGCTGGGCAGGATAAGTATCTATCAGTTGGCCATCTCCGCCTAGGCCGGCGGAGACTATCCATAGGTTAAGTTGGTTCTGGTTGGAGGATTAACCCTCTGATTGTGATGCTTGGCTTTTGGGCCTCGGAAAGGAATAAAACTAGGCAAGCAAGGAGGGGATAAAGGACCACGGAACGAGGTAAAGGGCAACCCCTTGACCGAGTGAAGGCGAGCCCGGATTCAAAGTAAGATGGATTGAAAAAAGACTCCTAAAACTGCCCCCGCTGGGGTAGATAAAAAACCTTTGTCCATGGCCTTACCTTGTAGGAAAGGATCGCTCGCTACTGGTAACCGTTAATTCGTAAAACGTATGTTTCGTAGGAAGCGGAATCCCGTGGAAGAATCAGTTTTCTCGCTGCGCTGGCTTATGTGATGTGGTTGGTCAAGCCTGCCTTTAAACGCAAGAAATCAAGCTAGGATTCTGGAAACCGGAAGGGTATTCCCAAGCTCACATTCCACTTCTGCAGCAGAGCTAATAGAGATTTGCAGAAAGGGATATGCAGACTAGATGCACGCTAAAAGTGCCAGGTTCCAGTCAAGAAGCAAGGCAAGAGATCCGCGGAAGAGATCCTGATTGTAGGTCCCGTTCCCTCAGATAGACTGGCCTATTTTGCCCCAGCTTCCGAGACCGGACTCGAGGAAGCTGCCCCTCCTGACAGGGATTGGACGCGAAGGATGGAGCATCCGAACATTGAATTCGAGCTAAGATTCTAACGAACAGCTGGAATAAAGAACCTATCCTTTCAGGAATAAGGAATGAGAAATGGAACAGAGAGTGGTTGGATGGAGTATAAAATCTAAAGGTTATATTATATATAGTAGTGGGAAGAAAAAAAGACAAGAAAACGATTGAATGTCAGGCAAAACAGTTCTGTAAGTCGCGGATCAAAGCCTGAAGTGAAGTGCCTGGTTGTCTTAGTATTATAAGTAAAGCATTTCATTCTCCGGTTTTGATTTCATTCTCTTTTGTGACGGTCTACTTGCTTGTGCTAAGGCTGCTGGAATGAGCCTTCTAAGAGTAGGTTTTGAGACAAGATCTTGATTGATCACTTAGTCTACCTTTTACTCATTTCTTCGAACCTCTATAAGTGTAAGAAAAGAGTGCATGTACTTTTAGTGGACTTTACTTTTTTCTATAGTGTGAGAGTACTTTCTGTTCAATCCAGTCGCTCCAGATCTGCCTGAGACAAAGCCTATAAGATCGTTATTAAGTAATGAATTTGCAAATAGAGAACTAAACTATAGGAATCAATCCAATTCTCGTTCTACAACAAGAAGAAGATCCATGAACTGGAACGGATGGAAGATAGCACTAGAAGTAAAAGAAATATTGAAAGGTGCGAAGCAATCACATCGCAACAAATAGGTATGTATTACTTTGAGTTTCTCGCTGAACTCCACTGGACACCGACCTCCTAAAACTGACCTCTCTGCTAATTCGAATCGAGGCTTACTGCCGCTTGGTACTATACTTCTTCCTGCCAGACTCTTTCAATACCCAGCCCTCTTAAGTGTTTTCAAACTTGGCTAGTTTCTTCGAGAATGGAAGCTTTGTCCTACGGCCTGCAAATTCTTCTGCTCCTAAAGGAAGTTTCTGACCCAGCTTTAGATGATAGAGGATTTGACAAAGAGACCTCTTCCTGCCATACTGATCGACTATTCTCTTGAAATGCCATCTCATCCTTCGGCCTAGCTTTTTCATTTCTTCCTTATTGGATTCAAACTGTTTCAAAAGTTTGGTACTTGGTACAAAGTATATACCAACTTTCCTGGCTTCCCTAGAGGTTGTATTAAAGCCGGCTTGCCTAACAGCCTGCTCTTCTTTCCCAGACGAGCGAGACGGATTGTGGATTGAGTTTGAGTTCTTTTGCCGCTTGCGATTGATTAAGTTACATTACCTGCTGCACCGAGCATTGATTTGAACGAATTAATTACCAGACTTATTGGGGAGTGTGTACGACTTAGTGGAGTGTTTCCTTTTTAATAGAATCAGAGCAGAGGATTGAATCGCATGAATGGGTTGAGCATTTTAATAGATATACCCTTTTTCTTAGGCATCGATTCTAGGATTGAAGAAAGGGGAGATTTCCCACACTTTGAAAGATTCACCTATTGGGTGGGGCGTGTTTGAATTACCTACCCGGGATTTTTCATATTAACTGTAGCTAGGGAATTGACTGACTCTGATTAATATCTTTGTCTAGCATTTCCAAATTGCCTCAAGACTGATACAGATTTTACGGAGTTAATTACCACAGGGCGGCTTGCCCTAAGAGTATAGTTAAGTGGGTCAATTCCCAGAACAGACAGGGTTTAGTCAGTTCATTGACTAGTAAATGACTTGATCCACTCATTAGCATTGAGTGTTGTCTGTAATTTACTATATTATATTATATTATATATAGTAGTAATGATGAGCACTTTTACCAGAAAGAGTTGACTGAGTTAATGGAATGGATTCGCTTGTTGGCTAATCTGAATCGACTTACTTAAGTGTGGTGTTACCAGGCTTGGAAAGAAAACTTCTTTATGTGTTTGATTTCCCTAATTTACTGGTACTCAAATACCTGCCAAGCATTCCCAATCTCAGTTTTTGTCACACAATAAGATCCAATTTGTTTAGACTCGTTAGGTTTGGTCACCCATTACCTTGAGTGAGGCCAAAGGTGTACACCTATTGTCATGAAGATGTGATCATATCCACCGAAAGGTCTTGTTCTAAGCCCAATCCTCTCGTCTTAGGTCCATAAACCAACAATAACGGGAGCTTCTCCTTTTTGGTTGACAACCTATGTTGGTCTGACTAAGCCCACTATCCTAATGGGAGGGTCCCACCTTGTGTCGGGGTAAGGCTCCACCTCATCTTGGGTTAAGGGCGAAGCTTGAAGCCAATTTCTTCACTTTCCGTCTAGGGCTTTGCTTGGCATTGGGCTTCGATATAGCTGGTGCTTTCCTGGTCTTGGATTAAACCTCAGCTCTCCTAATTCCGTCTATAGGTGGTTCAATCTTATAAGTTTAGCTTAGGTACATCGATTCAATCCTGCCCCAGGCGTACCTGAGACAACCCTTTCCTCACCCGAGAATTGCATTTCCGCTTCAGCTTCCGGCGCATCCAACTTTTTCTGGATCTAGGCAAGGATCCTCAGTCCTATAGAAAGAAAAGAATCTAAGTTCATTAGATTATGCTTCCTTGCCCGTGTGGAACATGTGTGAGCATTATGTTTTTCCAACAAGTGATCCGACTGGAAGAAGTGTTATATGAGGACTTCGAGATCAAATAGAGAATCTGTCTCTCCATTCCTCGTGAGCCACTTATTTCTCCGAAATCTGAGATCAGAGTGATTTTCCTCCTTTTTCCCAAATAGTCGACGGTCCATTGGGATACTTCGGATAAACTGGAGTACATATATGAGAGACCGGTGCTAAAACCTTTTCTCGAGATATCTTCCAAATTATTAGGGTCCTTGCTCCGGATCTTGTTCCCCCGGTGCGAAAGCAGTTGGTTCCGTAGTTTGAGAATTCTGCTAATTCCAAGTATTCCATTATTATTATTATAAAAGAGAATATAAAAAGTAAAGAGGAGAAGGCATAACCAGAAGAATTGTGAGAAATAAGTCAATTTATCAAGTTGAGGCATTTCGATTTCCAATCAAACCAACCCTCAAGACAGAAAAAGACTCCCTCCCAAAATAACCAAAAATACTAGTTGCCTTCTAACGCATAGACTAGAGCGTTTGTCCCATCCTTATCTAGTGGGCCAATGACATTACTATTCTACGCGTTTTCTGAGGAGCAACATGAGAGATAGACTTGACACCGACCCACGAAAACGAAACTTTTTAGTCTAGAAAGATTCCCAACCCGATATTGAGATCTGATGACTGAACACTCGTTTGAATAGCTCGAGGTGTCGACGGAGCTAACTTGTGAGACGGAGCTCACTTCTGAGATAGAGCTGTCTTCTTTCTCTTGGTTTCCATCCTTCCGTTACGAGATATCGTTTCGTACAATACTACTCTATGCAATATGCAATTTCGAGAAGAGAGCAGAGCTAGCCCACCGCATCCATCCAGCCTGAAAGGATTCACTCAACTGGACTCGCGGCTCTAGGTGATCCCAATGGATCCGTACAGGGTGATTTGAACTGCTCCTCTCGAGAAGATCGACGGATCGGGCGAGCAAGCAGGGAGAGTGCAGTATTGTGCTTGCGCCCTTAAATCAGAGAAATCGACAGGACAGATTTCGAGCCCGAAAAGAGAAAGTATCTCCTCTCCAATGAGAAAGTATCTCTCCAGCGAAAGAATCTCCATCTCCTTCCTTCGGGAAACAAACCTTCCTTCCAGGTAGATAGCATTTCCACAGGAAAGAGAATCCGTATTGATTGACGTATTGAAACAATCAAGTCCGTCAAGATTGACAGGCAAGTGCAAGTCCGTTGACATGACAGGATCAAGTCCGTAGACAGGATCTAGTCCCGATAGGGTTGGTTCAGATCATATAGCTTAGGCTCAAGTAGCAAAGCAAGTCCAGTAGGTTGTTTAGGTTCCGGTCATATACATATAGGTTGAGGTTCCGTTCCGGTCATATAGATGTTTAGGTGGTTCCGGTCATATAGGTCATTCCAGCTATAAGCTATAGAAGCTATAGATAGGAGATGGGGGGGAAAGCCACATTCATTATAGGCTATGCTATGGGAACGAGATCCTTCCTTCTGGGAGCACATGGATCAGTGAGTTCTGGCATGATTGCTAGAACGAACGGAATCTACTCTACTGGCGTGGCGCTGCTGTAATTGTAATCACTGAGATTCCTTCTACCTATGATTTATTTGCTAGTAATAGTTCGAGATGAGATTGGCACTGTCTCAAATCCCAGCACGAATGCTTGGCACTGTAATCCCAAATGCATGGCACTACAGTAATCACTTACTTTCATTCTACCTACGATTTATTTGGTGGGGTGGCATCTATATCAGCTGCTTTCTACTCTCAAGACTCTATGGAATTCCCTATCTTCTTCTCTGGCCAAGGGTGAATCAATCGATTCAATCAAAGCAACCCAAGCATTCAAAAGTATCCGTTTTTAGTTCTTACTTTTGCCTGATCCGGAACCCTAACCCGCCCCAAAGATCACCCATACCCATCAAGAAAAAAGGCGCAACGAAGTGGGTTGTTATCGCGAGAGAGCCCAGCACTGGTTATTATGGTAAGTAGTCGACTTGGGTTGTACCATCGAAAGCAGAAAGCCCCCTAAGCAACGCACCAATCACCATTTCTTTTGCAATTGCATTTCTTTGAGTGCCAGCGAGTAAACGAGTTGGTATGACAAGAGATTCTTCATCATAGATGAGATGGCAGCCCGGCACCGGCACAAATAGACCTGATGGAGCTTGGAAAGATATATCTATGGATTGAGGGCCGGACTAAATCGGAAGGGCTCTCTGTTCTATTTATATTAGTAGTGGTAGACAGACAAATAGGCCCATTTTTGACCTCTTAAACATCCTTACATTGCTGCTTCAGTTGCTACCACTTTCCTAAACAATATTGGGAAGTTGCATGGAGTGCCAGCCACTATTGTATCTGACAGGGACAGGGTGTTCACTAGCTCCTTTTGGAGGGGCAAGCTATTGGACACTAAGTTGCAGTTGAGCTCTGCCTATCACCCTCAGACTGAGGGGCAGACTGAAAGAGTGAATGAATCAGTGTCTTGAGATGTATCTCAGGTGCTCAGTAAGTTCTACTCCAAAACAGTGGGTTAAGTGGTTGCCATTGGCTTGGTACAATTCGGCTCATCACTTCTGCAATCCTCTCCAGTTAAAGCACTCTATGGTATGGCCATGAACCCTCCACTGGAGCAGTGCCTCTCTTGGTTCACTCCACTCATTCAGATGTTCCGGATTTCCAAGTGCCAGGAAAGCACATGCTATTGAGCTGGAGCGGGAAGAGAACTGATTTCTTTCACTACCGACGGACGAGATCTGAAGTACTGAAGTAGTGATGGAATAGAATGGACGGATCGAAGTCGCGAAGGAGCCTGCCCATCTCAGCACCAAGGAAGAGATTGTTCGTTTTTGAATTTGAGCATGCATTTCTTTCAGTCTGTATCAAATCAAATCAAAAGTAGTGCAGATTCACTTTGAGACGGAATAGTCTCGGTAAAGGAAAGAGGCTATTGCTGAGCATCTCTATATTGATCTTCGCTTTTACGGACAACCTTTCTTTCTGTAGGTTTAGCCACCGATCCCGGAACTTTGAAATGTAGCAGCGGTGTTATGATTGCCCATGCAGTTTCGTTTGAGCTGCCGCAAGCAAGTAATTTTGGACGATAGGTTAGGACTTCTCTTATCAAGTTTTGAAGTTTGGACTTCTGTACGAGCTAAACCTGACTCGCTTTCAATCGTAATTTTTCTTACACATCTAAATACCGATGATAGTTCACAGAGAGTGTGGTGAACAATGAATTTACAACGTTGCTACTCTCTTCTTACAGAAAGGAAGCGCACCTTGCCTAGCCTAGCTTGATGGGAAAGAGAAGATATGTTTTAAGCTTTCACTATCTTAAACATGGGAAAAATGTTGACTCATAATCAATGCTATGTTGTCTTCCTAAGCCACCGAAGAGTACAAAGTATAACTCACCAAGTAGCTACCCTGGTTGTTTGTCCAGGAAATGGGGAATCGAATCAATAAATAGGGAACTTAAATTGTCAGGTTAAGGGCGCTAAGCCTTCCAAGCCGTACCCGAGTATAACTGCCCGGAAGGTCGTTGAATTCGACTCTCAAACAGAAGACGATTTTTATGTACGTCTTACTCTTTAGAGTCTTTTTGATTATTGATAATACTTGATGTATGTAATAGTCTTGTTCTGATAGAAAACTCCACTTCTCTTGTTGTTTTTGTTGCAGGAAGCAGGAGAGGAGGCCCCTCTTTAAACATATGCCAGTTACGACGAGGATTGTGAAGAAAGCAATCTAGATGACAACGACAATTATGGTGATGATGAGATCGAATCACTTGTCAGAATACGCGCAATAAGCTGGTAAAAGTAAGATAATTTGGCTCTGCAGGTCGAAGTTGAGGATATGTACGAACCTTGAAAGAAGCCCACTTACCCACTCTTCTTTCCCCACCAAACCAACAAGTATACGGTTGGTGGGCCTCGGTTTCCTATGCCTACACCAGGAAATATTACCGATCGGAAAATGAATCGAAGAACTGAGGACGTTTCCCATACTCAAAAAACAGCTGCATAAATAAAAACAATATTGTTTTCAATTGGAATTTTCGTAAGGTTCCTTACATCGAAAACAATATTGTTGTATGTCCCGGACATAGTCAAATTCCCCACAACCAAAACAGTATTTTATAGAATATTTTGGCTGCCAGAATAATAATGAAAACGGGCATATCGAACCCCAGGAGCCGGCAAATTGTAAGCACCCCCTGCCGTACGAAACTTCCCTTGACTGCCTCCAGAATATGGGGATCGATAGGAAGAGACCCCTGGGACCCAAACCACATTACTAGAACTAGAAAAATGGGTAAGGCGGCCACCACGAGACGCATGGAGATCAGACAAAGTCTTACCGAAATTGGATTTCCTTTTCGCGTTGTTGAACTAAAAGTTCTTGAAGACGCCTGGCTTGCTTGGTCAAGCCCAAAGTGAAAGATACGGTGATTCCACATAGCACATATTTCCATCTTTTTCAGCTCTGCTCCCAAAAGAGAAAGGGAGACTTGGATTTTGGTCGGCGTTGGTTTTTCCAAGGTCTTTTGAGAACGTAAACATGAACGGAAGTAGCGTAGGACACCCACACTCGAAGAAATGGATCGATAAGAACAAACCGAACCTACACAGACAGAGAGATATTTACTTTTTTCACATCTGTAACTAAAACTAAAGGGCTGCATTTTCACATTTCTTTAAATGTAAAAAAAGATGTAGAACTGAATAGCGCAGCTGTTTTGGCTCGCAATAAAGCAAGGGTCCTGATCGAGCAAGACTACGTCCTATCTATCTACCTCTCCAAACACAATATCTTGAGTACCTATGATGGTGACTACATCTGCTGGCATGTGATGTTTGGACATAGAATCGAGTCCTTGTGAATGGGCAAAGCCAGGTGCTCTTATTTTACAACGGTAGGGACGATTACTCCCATTACTGACAAGAAAGACACCAAATTCACCTTTAGGTGCTTCAACTGCGGTATAGGTAGAAGGAGCTGGTACGGAAAAACCTTCTGTATAAAGTTCGAAATGGTGAATTGAGGTAGAGTAGACCGATGATCCGGTAGTCATTTGGCCGGCTATGGAAAGAAAAAGCTTGCATCTGCTCCCCCTAAACTATAACAGGTCCCATCTCTCTCCAAACCTAACGTGGTAGTTTCCCATCATAAGGCTTTCCATCTATAGATTGATTGAGCCATTACCCACTAAGGATCCCATTCGTTCAGAACTCAGTTGACTGCTTCTATAGATAAGGCGGAACGTCCTTAGTTCAGCATTATAGCACATAGTCTCCGACGCTACTACAGCGCTTCGCTAACTCGAAGCGCCTCGCTATGATATGAGAATGACGCTTCGCTAACGCTCGGCTAAGTCGTCGAACCCTCGCGCTGACCATTCGCTTTCTCAGTAGCGAAAGCGCTTCTCTTTGCCCCTTAACTTAATCTTAATAAAGTAAGTATTTGGAAAAGAAAGAGATTCTTGGTTTTATTGCTCCCGCTTCCTCATCTGCGCTCGTCAAGCCAACTTTGCTTTTTGGGAGGTGAAAGAGGAAGCGGACATTTCGAAATGACAGCATCGAAGATATCTATATACACAGGAACGCTTATTCCGGACTGCGTTCCGGAAAAAGTAGCCTACTTGACAGAAAGGGCGGGCACTCTCGGCTCGGGGGTAGGCACTCTCGTCTTTCAACCCCACCGTCACTTTGAATTTAGTGGGGCACTGTTTACTTTACTTACAGCCTCTACGAGTTGCAAGTGAATGGGGCCGGTGCGTGTGAACGGAAGGGTTCATCAAGCCATTTTAACCCCTAAACAAAATAGGAAGAGGGGTACTTGACTAATAGGGGGCAATTGCATCGCACCTGACTGTGAGGGACCTCTTGATACCTTATGTTCACTTCCTAACTAGTAGCCGGTTTCCTGTCGCGGAAGCCTTTTCCCAGTGCGCGGAGCCGAAGGTGTTAGTGCTTTCTCATGGGGTCAATAATGCTAATCCCTCTTTTTGTGCCGGGAAGAAGATAAGACCTTCTCTTGGTTTCCCAACCTGTTGCTTCTAAAGGCTGCCCTCTCTCGGCTGGATTTTGGTCCAGCCTACTACGAGGATCCCGTATCCCGTACATCGTCTTTCTCCCTCCTGGGTTCCCGTGGTTCCTATGCCGCCGCGTTTCCCGGTCCTTTTCTTTTTTTAGTGCTTCGACCCGAAGCGATAGCTTGACGCGTTTTCCGTGGATAAGATGGCAGCGCTCCAGCTCACTAAAGAATGGGACGGCAGTGGTCCGCCGGCAAGCTCGTTCTGATCTTGGACGCAGTACATTGGAATCCTGAAGCACCACCACGAACGCTACCGCGCGTGCGCCTGCGGTGCGGTAAGGCACCACCCTGTTGTGCCAGCAGCCAACTCCGGCGTGTCAGCTTAGTTATCCTCATCAAGCCACAACCTTGATGTCTAGCTTCCCAACTGGTAGACGGTTCCCTTTCCCCCGGATCAATGAAGAAGGGAGAAGTCAGTTGATTCTTCCGAAGAACCGGAAGCGAAGCGCTATGCCGGGGCGAGGGGACGGGAAAAGAAACTGCTCCGAAGAAAGATATTGGGGTTCCCAATGCTTCTCCACGCCCAACGAGATGCGCCAACCTCGGGATGCTTTACTCCTAACCCCACGACGGTTCCGAGACGGAGCTTAACCTGAGTCTCGGTTAAGAACGGCGATGATCTACGTTTCACACGGCGCACGATTCCATGGATAGTTTCATTCGAGATCGTGATGGAGGACATAGCTTACGATCATCGGCTTTGATCATGCCACTAGGCATTCGATTAGGACATTGCACAATGATCCGAACACTTTGTCGCATCTCTTCGATACGAATACAGTAACGATCATAGCGATCTCCTCTGGTACCTACTGGTACGTCAAGATCCGATTGGTCATGAACATCGTAAGGTGCTGCTCTTCGCGAATCCCAGCATACCCCAGGTTGGGATGGGTAGGCCCACCACTTCACTTTTTCACTTTCACTTAGGCCCGGGCCAAGTCAGTGGGGGGACCCTGTCGGGCTCCTTCCCCCCCAAAACAAACTGTACGTGGGAGTTTCCCTTCATACGGCTCGAATCATTCTCAGATGCCCCGAGAGGCATCTTTCCTTATGATCTGGTGGTTCACACGCGCGCAAACGAGCACCGGCCGCAACAGCAAGGAACTATGACCAATAGAGTCAGACACAGAGCGTCATACTTCTTTATCTTGTGATGGTTGAGGAGTTTCTTTCTCAGAGGGTGCGGGACGCTTGCGGAGTCCGTACCACCACAGGTCGTTCTTGGGCAGATCCCGCTCCTAAACATAAGGGAGGGATAGGGGGAAAGGGGCCGGGCCTATCATATAAATAGGGTTGTAGAAAGACCACGTATTTTCATTCGACGTTCCGGGGCGCCCGATTCGATCAACGAATTTGGCGAGCTGATCTGCTTTGATCCAGGAGAAAGCCCAGTCAGCCACCTTTTCGGTGCAGGTCACGTGACCTACAGCTCGGCCTTCGCTTTTTGAGACTTCCTCTACCCACATCTCTATGTGCCCGCAGCACTTTCATATGGAGAAAGATGGGCTTACCATGTTCCATCAATAGCACCTAACCTATGCCGATTTTGGCGGACCGTGCTCCACCCCGGTGAACTCATGCGGTTCCGACGTGCCCAGAGGCCAGAGGCGAATCCGTTCACGGTCCGTAGGACCAACACCATTCGAAGGTTGATGGCCCGCCTAGAATAGGAATCTTTGACTGGGCTTACACACATTCGCTCACTTACGCTGTCCCCCCTCAGCTCACCCTAGCCCCGGGTACGTCGTCTCCAAGGCTTCACACAAAATCTTCACTGACAACATATGCATGCTTTTGTAGGGTCGGGCAGAACCGTTGTTGCCTGATGGGAACTTCCCCCATATTGCTATCAATGTCTTCATGTCGCACGACCTCTTAACATTACACCACTGAATCCCCAATCCTTTGCTTGCTGTGCAGTGACAGTACCAATATCCACTAATCGTTGTTTCCAGATACGGTTGCCGGTTGACATCTCTTCTAATTCGTCGATACGAGAAGCAAATTGTTGTGTGGAGGAATCAATATCTCGACATAAGCCAAGAGGCAGATCTTGTGCCACTCCACCAGGTCGTATGAAACTGGCATGCATCCTGGCTCCCGGGACTCTTTCATAGAATTCCAACAATTTCTCCCGCTCCTCAAAAGCCCAAAGGAACGGAGTTGATGCTCCCACATCCATAGCATGAGTAGTTGAAGCAAGTGAATGATTTGAAATTCGAGTTATTTCACAGAATAACACTCGTATATATTGAGCTCGTAATGGTACCTCACAATTCAAAAGTCTCTCTACGGCTGAAGAATGAGCGTGTTCTTGGGCCATCGTAGAAACATAGATAGGGTCAACGACGGAACGAACAACGAAACTTTACGACAGCTTTTTCGTACACGTTCACTTGCATCACATACACAAGTGCTCTCTGAACCGTGCAATAAGGTCACCCATAACACGGCTCTCCCACTGGAGTTACCTTAGCCCCGGGCCATGCTATTCCATGATATTGGAATAATGGCAGCCTAACTACTTATTATCATCGTCTTGAAAGCTGGGCGCCTTTTGAATATGAGTGGGGCTCCTAGTCTAGGCGGCGCCTTCGTGGAGCCAAACCGAAGGAAGAGCAAAAGGGCGAGGCCACACCCGGCTTCGAATAGGAGGGGGGCTTAGCTCTGGATCCCGCCTGCTTGCAGAAATGAATGGATCAGAAAGGGGGCTGGGTTCTATTTCCGGGCCGGGCAGGAGGTGAAGGCCAGAAGAAGAAGAGAAGTGCGCCTTCCCGGTAAGGAAGAGGATAAAAAGGTGCTGTCATCTATCTCGACCTGTTTCCCGAGGCGTTGGAAATGAAGACCGGCTCAGAGAATCACTGGCGTGCTTTCTCTCCCCCATCGTTTCGCCAACAAAGAAGTCATCCTTGACTTGACGATTGACCATTCCATCCCTACCGAGCCGCCTCTTCGAAGTATTTACCTCTGCCTTTCTTTTTTCTCCAAATATAAAAGAAAAAATAAAGAACCTCGTCTGTGATTTAATCGGCCCTAAGGGAGTTTACTCGACCCATTCTCCAGTCTCCCGCACTGCTCAAGTGTGCGACTCCGTATGAGGACCTCCTTCCCTTTTGCTCTGCCCACTCTCCGTTCACACGGTTATCAAAGCGGAGGAAGGGTGGGCAGCAGGTACCACGAGCCCTCTGTCCCACACATCTATCAAGAAGCAAGTGTAGTTCACCGGTTCCACCGAATGCTCCTATCTCTCGGCAAAGATCGTGTGAGTGTGCAGTTATGCTTCGGATGCTTCGCCATGGAATAGATCGACTCTGTTCCCCTTCTTTTCCGGTGCACTCGCTTTATATCTCCGACACACAAGGAAGGACGTGGTGGGAAGAAAGCAGCCCTAGCCTCTGTCCGGTCGATCATTCCGCTGGCATCTTGCATTCACGCCTCCGTTTGACTGCCGCTCGGGAATGTAGTTGTAGATACGTGAGTCTTAGTGGGTCGTTGGCTCCACCTCTTATCTCCTTCTACGACATGCTGTAGTCGTCGCCATATTCAATATGTCACTTAGTCATATCTGCCTCGCAGCGGGTCAGCACCCCCGAAAGAAAGGGAGGACTTCATTCAGTGACTCCGCGATCGCCCTCTGAACGATCAAAATAAGGTAAAGCTTGAAGATAAGTTTTGTACTCGATTAATTTCTCAGTCCCTCTAGTCGGGTGGGCGCCGGCCGGATCCCCCTGAAAACCGTACGTGCGGGTCTCCCCGCATGCGGCTCACGCCATTTGAGGTGGCCCAGCATTCATTCGCAAATCCTGTAGTGAAATTGAGACCGCTCGACCAGCAAGAGGATGCGCCTAGCGCTAGTTGCTCAATCCCTTGCTTGTTCGGAAGCTAATTCGCGTGTAGGCAGCGCTGTCTGTCTACCGTTGACTGTATCTATTCATTGATACATTGGCCCGCTCCCCCCCTCTTTTTCCAAGAATGAATGAGCTGCTCGGACCTTCCATTTCCGTCAAATGACCCGGCTTCCCCTGGCTCTTCCACCGTCCGGGCTCCCTTTCCTCCCTATGCTCCCCCGGCGCAGGCCCACCACGCTTCGCGCCTGCGGCGTTTTCGCCAGACGGTCTTTGCCAGTAGTGCCATCCTCCCCGCAGGCTGTCTGTATGGGTGGGTTGTCCCTTGCTGCTACGTTCTGTTAGGCGCTATGAATTACAGGAAATTAAGTGGTTGACTTGGACAGCAGGCGGGTTACACGTTCCACTGTGCCGAGATGTGAGGTGCAGGTGGTGATGATCACCCCGGGGTATGCGCTAGCGCCCTTGACGGGCACTCCAGGACCCGCCTACGCTCGCCCAGGTCGGTCCTCCGACCAGATGTGTGGATAACGAGGCCACCTTCACAACCTTCTCCCTTCTATCTTTATCCAAAGTCAGGTAGAGCGGTTCGCTTGAGTTGCTCAACCGTCCCTTTGCCCGGTGCTCATGACGCGCTACTCCACCGTGCTAGCGGCATAGGAGCCTACTCAGCGTCAGCGGCTTCGTGCCGCACTGGAGTGATCCAATATGTGGTTCCGCACGTTCCACCACTTCTCCGTTCATTTCCAATACTGATCGTGAAACACCATGAGCAGCAGGATGTTGAGGTCCGGAATTCGAAGTGAAATTCTTGATTTGCCCGTTCCTAGTCGTCATGGGAAAGAAATAAGAAAGAAATAAGAAAGAGATTATTCCCCTAGAGCTTGTCCCACCTGTACTAAAAATGCATCTCCGCGCGTCTACCTGGCGCTTTTATTAGCCGCCTTGCATGCAAGCGAAGCGCTATTGGCGGCAATTAATAGCTCACTGAGCGATGATTGATGCAGTCAGTCAGTGCCCTCGATTATTCCTGATAGAAGGATCATGGCGCCCCGGAAGCATTCCATCCAGCAGCAGCATCTCCTTCACAACCACGCGAGGACAAAACTGATGTTAGCTACATTCGAGCGTTCACCGCACAGAGGCGATCTCGAACACTACCTATGATAATAAATCCAAAGGAAAGGTCGATAAAATGATTCAATCTGACTTTATCGGTATTCTGGATTGAGTAAAAAAGGGATATATGAAGTTCAAGGCCTTGCCAAAACCGTCATGGCCCTATTATGTATAGGCCGTACTAAGCCAATAGCGAATAACAAACTCTTTCCTGCTCCCTCGACCTTAATTTAATTCACTCCCATCCTGCCAAGCCTCAGCTGCCAGCGCATTGTATCTAAGCACACTGTGGCAAATTGATACAAGTAGCTAAAGATCTCGCATCCGAGGCCGAACGGTTAGGCAACACTAGGGCGCCTGGGTAAAAATTCCGTTTACCAAACAAGATGTCGAGAGGCGAACTCTGTAATTCCCCTCCTGCAAAAGTGATAGCGGCTGTAGCATCCGTGTGGAAGAGGGTAAGCTTTCGGCAACACCTTTTTCAGATTGGAAAGGATGAATACTTGTGTTGGGTCCTGCAGACCAGGATAGCCTCAGATCAAAACCGAAATGTGCCAGGGGTTGATCATAGAAGCCAGGGCAATAAGTATTCTGGAATTTGAGCGCTTATGTAGCTAATAACTCTGCCACCTGAATACTTGATTCATTAAGGTCGTCACCCTATACCCATCATATGAGGAGCTTTGGACCAAATGGTGCCTAGCCTTTCGAAAGGAAGCCTGTCTGTCTGTACACACCTTATGACTCGAGTGTACCAAAAGAGATCGGATCCCGATTCAATACTTCCTAGATTTACGGGTTGTTCTTCGCTGAGAGCTTCTTCACTCAATTACCAAGATTCAATCGACTTTCTTTTCCGCTCGCTGCCCGATGCGTTCTTTATTAAAGCCCAGCTATACGTGGAAGGATAGGTGGAAGGCACATGCTTCTCTTTACGACGTAAAGGAAAGACCTCTTTTATAATTCTATACTAGTTCCTATGGCGTAAAGGAAAAGAGTTTCATTTCGGCTATTACATCTATGGGTCAACGAGTTTCTGGAGTCTCTTAAAGAGGGGATCGAAGCAAGGTCCAATCCCATTATTCTAAATTATTCTAATACGAGTATCTCACAGATGAAGAAGTGAGCAAGCCTTTCTCCAATGGATTCTAACAGCGCAGACTAGGCATCTTTATCAGATTTCCATTTCTATATTAGTTTAGTTTAGTAAAGCCCCTTTTTTAAATCCTTTCACGCTTTCCCTTTGCCGAAGGCCGGCCTCTTTAGTTCCTACGTTTTCGGAAAAGAAGGTGAGACGCTAGCTAGCAACGGGAAAAAACGAGTAGTTAAAGATGTGAATGTAAGACTACTCGAAAGTACTTCCATTTTTATTATATTATATAGTTTCTAATAGAGAGTACAGTTGTATCTATGTGCGAAACGACGAAAGAAAGATGGAAGGCCCAAAGAGCTCTACAGTAGTGCCCCGGAATGGGGTCGTAGAGCCGGTAACCCACTCTGTTTAGTATTTTGATTTCGTTCAAGGTGTTGCTCTGTCAAATAGAGATTGTGTGGGTGTTCAGTCTACCACTCATGTTCACGTTCTACAAATCTAAGGGAGTGCTCCTAGACTGGACGACTTCCCGTAAATAACCTAGTTCATGTTCCTTTGAAAGAAATAAAATGAAAGCTTTTGAAGCGAAGATGTCAACGCGGTGCTAGGTTTGCGCCGGCCACGATTATTTATAAGTATATTGGAAAGAAGAGTGACTAGGCTACGGTCTAACTTTTTCTTCCTAGCGGAGTTCAATACGAAAATAAAGGCGCTCCGCGTTGGGAATGGCGTACGTAGTACGGGTGGTATTTCCGGTATAACTGATCAGGGTTGTTCTGAAAGCAAGTCAATTGGTGCTTTGGAAAGTGAGTGCCAGAGGCTAGTCACTGCTTGGTTTACAGAAGGGAAGGAAGAAAGAGATACCGAAGCAGATTCAGTATAGAAAAGAAGAAATTGATACCATTCATTCCAGCTTATTTGATACCCACTTAAAGTTTCTATCAAACCATGTCTTTTTCTTCGAACGTCAATCTCGTAGGAATTTAGATTGGAAGTGTGGTATTGAAGGGCGAAGCCTTTACTCTTTTACTTGTTTCTTTGAATATAATATAACATAGTATTGACTACGCACTTCGAAAGATAATGGTGTATTCCGAGGATCAGTCCGTTTTTTATTGAATTCGCAAATTGATAGATCTGGATGATTAAAAGAATGATTCTTCCCTGGGTATTTCCCCGCTACCATTATGGAAATTGGAGCTTTTCAATTCCATTTTGGAGATGCTCGTAACGATTTTTTTCTTTTGGGTGGGCAAGAAAAGGATTTGACTCTTGAAGATATCAACTCATACGCCTGCTCCATACATTAAAAAACATTTTGGGTACTTTCTATTAGAATGGATAAATAGAAATGGGTACATTCCTCTTTCTCTTTCCTGGCCAAACTACCAAAAAAAAAGAAGAGAGAGAGCTGTAAGAGCGGTAAAAGCAAGCTCGGTGGCCCGGTTCACTACAGGTTGATGTATCCTTTTGAAAGAAAAGTCAATCTCTCTAAAAAATAAGCACTTCAACAAGTCAGGGCCCTTTTTTATACAACTCCTATGCGTAATTGATAGCTTTTTGGTATTCTCCATATATACTACTAGGTACGAAATAACAGGAAAGATAGAAATAGTGACTTTGGCTTCAAATAGAGAGCAGCTTAAAGGGAAGGAGGACAGCTCTGAAAAAATAACTGAACACTGGCTAGGAACTGGGCTGCACTAAGCCCGGCACTTTTTGGGCTTCTTCATGAATCTCGTTTTCAGGTAAGGTCAGACTTATTGAATATATATCTGAAAGAAAGCAAAGGAATGAATCGTTTTTCCAATTACCTTCTCTCGAAAACCATAGATCTTCTGGTTACCATTGACTATCCGGCACTTTCGTCTGTAGAGCGAAGCAAGAAATTGCATGGAAGGGCTTGCCCTGCTAATATCAGCCTTGTTTGGAACAATAGATGCAATCCATTTCAGTGTATGTCACTGAGTTCACCATTGCAGTTGAGACGTCAGGCAATTGAGCGTTCCCTAGAGTTTGGTTCAAAGGCTAAGGACTCCCCGCCGCCTTCATAAGGGCACTAAGGCGGAGCACGGAAAAGAAAATGGGGCACCCATGTTTTACCAGTCCCGGATCTCAGGGCCGTTTTGCACATGAACGAAATCGAATTTCATTGCGGGAAATTTGGATTTCATGAGGGAGGAAAAGGCAAGGCGGAGGGTGGAGAGTCGTACAATGCATTGGTGGGATGAAGGTGCTAGCTTGGCTGAGATAGGAAGTTTCGATGTGTATGTAGATTTGGTTCTAGTGCCCCCACCCTTTTCGAGATCTGTCAGGATTTAAAAGATGTTATAGTGTAAACTATAGAGAAATGGAATGAATGAAATGTATCTAAGAAGAAAGGAAGCCATGCTCCATCCTGTTTATAAAAAGAACATCACCTCCCTTCCCTTTTTGGTTAGATACCGCTCCGTTAGGTACTAATGCTTCTACCTATCACCCTCCGGGTGAGTTTGAGAGCTGTGTTTTTTCCAACGTTAATAGCATTCCGCGAGAAAAGAGAAAAGTCATCTACTGATGTTGTCAGCGGAGTCCCTCGTCCATCCATGTATGAATAGCGGTATCCCCCATTTTGGACAGTGATGAGGTAGTCGACGCAATTTGCATGTGTATTTGCGTTCGGCTTTGCTACTTTCCTTCTAGACTATAAAAGAATGTCCGCGGAAGGGAATAGTCTACGTGGCCCGGGCCCGGGGTAGTCTTTCAATTCCTTTATCGGGTGGGAGAGTTTAGAACCTGTTAAGCCAATAGCTGCAGCTTTAGTCACACTAGCTACATCAGTGGATCATGGATTTAGCATACCACCTCAGAATAGTCTACGTGGCCCCTACTTTTATTTTACTACTTTTTTTTCCAGTAATGCAGACAGCCCTTTTTAAAGCGCTAGGCCGGGCAGTTGGTACGAAAACAGAACCATTAGTGGAGTAAGATCCCGATCAAAGCAGAGCGGTCTAATCGAAATAATCATATCTAAGAGCAGGCAGGCACACGACTGGATATCAAAGGTGGGGCTCCCCTCCTCTACTCTACTCTACTCTACTAAATGAAATGAAATAGTATTTGTATTTGGGTCGTCTTTGTGTTCGATTCGAATAGAAGCGCCATTGTCATCCGCTGCAGTTCTTCATAGTCCGTCCTAGTAAGCTGGTAGGTTGGTGGATGTGAACATAAACTCCTCATATTTCCTACTGTTGCTTCCTGTATAAAGGAAGAGTTGTCAGACAATGATACTCTTTCCAAATCTGCAATCTTCGTCGTTGTAATGCCTCAGTCATCAATAGTAGATAGTTGCTCAACTATGCAATAAGGATTTTCCTCTCCTCACAGATTGGAGGACTTTCACTTGACTCACTAGTGGGTTTTGCCTCGGGAAACAAGAATATGGATTTGAGCAAGTCTGTTTTCCCATGGGCCTACTACCTGCTATTTTCAAAGCGTAGAGGACCCGCCTTTCTGATCAAAGTATGCTTCCCTTATGGGCGAAACCACTGAATCGGACGGATCCTTTTTTCTTGGATTGACCAGGCCAGCTTCTCCACCCAATTCTTTTCTTACGAGACGAGATAGGCACAGTGTCAGGGTCATGTGATGTGAATGGTTTGTTTGATCTGTTTCTTGTCCCTATGGGTTCGATTGGCAATCAGGATATCGGTCGCTTGGCACTAGTCGAATAGGCGATTCAGTCGTGATAGTGCCATCCCTTGCCCCTTGGAGTGAGTTGAAAGCACTCTTCCAGCTCTTGATTCGCGGAATTCATTACGAAGCAAGATTTCATTTCATTTCCATTTACGTCATTAGCAAAACAAGCAAGATTCACCTCAGGATACGACGAATTCTGGAACACTTCCTTGATTGATATATGCATTTTCTAGAGCAGGCACCATTGACTGCTTCTTCAACGTCTATACTATACGAGACGAGACGAGTTATTGTACGAGTCAAGCTTGCTCCAGACCAAGCTCACTTTACACGGGCTTAGAACTCAACCTGACCCAACAAGAAAACGGATAGACGCAGCGCAACGGCTTGATAGCCTGACTCAGCAAGAGGCGAGGATGCACGTGACTAACTAAAACAGCTTTCGCGCTATCAACTTCTTTGATCGAACCTGGCCTGGCGATTGAAGCATTCGAGATATAGAAGAAACTGCCCAAGTCAACCGGATATTCCAAAGCAAGGGTTATGAATCAAAAGAGAAGTGCCAGCTGGATCTCTGGTTCAAAGTTCAGGGCATGGAATTGATTCGTATGCTCGTTCTCTCGCTGAGCAGAACCATCTCTGTCTGAGAAGACCCAGTCTCCCAGTGTTTCTAGAAAAGGAAATCCCATTCGTCAACCTAAATGGAAGGGCAGGTAAGGGAAGGCCAGCAGGAAATTCAGTAAGTAAGGTATCTCAGTGCCAGTGCTCTCCGGTTTCAAGTTGATGCGGGCAGTCGTGGGGACAGGCAAAGCTGGGATGCCTTACTAGCAGGAATGAAAAGGTATGTATGAACCAACAAAGGTCAAGTAGACGAACACATATCCACTCCACTAGAGAAAGCGTCGAACCAGGGAAGAATGAATGGTTAGAACCAGTCAAGGGTGCCGTACTCATGCCTACGGGGAAAGAGACTGATCCGTATCTGATACGCCTTCACTTCTTTCGAGCTTCTTATTCGATTTCTTAAATGACTTCTTCGGGCCTTACCCTAGACTACCTTCACTTAACTTAATGCAGAAGCCAGAGTTCGAGGAAAGCGGTAGTTGGTTATTTCGGGATGAATTTCTATTTCTAAAATGTGGATGAACATAAATGGACGGAAACGAGAAAAATGCATAATTCATATAAGTTCATTCGAAAGAATGAGGATTCATGATGTCTCTTCCCAACCATTCTTCCTGAGGAAGGCACCTCCGATCGAGTCCTTAGCGCCATGGATATTCTTCGCAGTGCCTTTGGATGCTTCTCAGAAACCGCCTCTTTCCACTGGCTATATGAAATTCCAAATGAGACTTCCCTGCGTCGCCAAAGGAATGGGAAACTTCTTGGTTCGAAACCTTTGATCCTATGCCGCCTGTCTGAAAATAAATATAAGCAAGGCACCTATGACTACGAATCCGAAGGCCAAGCATGCGGATTTGACATGGTTTCCCACTTTTCTCAGAGTCACTGGGCAATAGAAAAGTATACAAGCACATTTCCAATCTACATAAAGATACCAACCAGGTATCTACTTCAAAGACAGGGCGTCGGCGATCCTCTACTATTAAGAGACAGATAACAATGGTGCCGACAGAGATGGACAGAACTGCAGAGAATACCTCTCCGGAGAAGTCCTTACATGTCTCAAACTAAATAAATCCAACCAATAGTGAAACTGAAACAAAAAACACGTCTCTTACACACGAGAGACACTGTTGAGTCTCTCTATACTATTTTCAGTATAGAGTCGGGGTACACTCAACAAAGAAAAATCCCGAACAAGAACAAAGAATGGAAGATATTATGAGCACGATTCGCATATTGTTGCCCTTGCGTAAGCAGATTACCGGATATTTTGACAAACCGAGCCTTTCTCTTAATCGAGATTCTACTAATGAGTTCTTAAGCACCTTTCTAAAAACTTACATCGAGGATATTCATGATTTCCATTTCATCGATGAAGATCCTATAGATCGGGGAGAATCCTCTTTATCATTAGACAATAAGAATACAACTTATTACGAGGCTGATGCAAGTGATGAAGAAATGGATATAACAGATGGGATAGAGGGAATCATAGGGGGTACTAATCGAGGCCACAACGGTGGTGGCGACGGTGAAGCTCTATTCATTCAAATAAGCAGGTTACTTATGAAATATATAAAGTATTATATACTCAACATAACACATACCTATGATGCCATGCCTTGGTGGGTAAGCGGGATACCATGGTGGATGGCTGAGAGTATCCTCACACTCTTATCGTTAGTATGTATACATTCTATACTTCAATTTAATCCTCTTATCTATAAGGGCAATCGATGTGATATTATTTATAAGGTGCCGGATATTACATTAATAGGAATAACCAACCATATAACAAAGGAACCAATTAAACAGCTACAATGGCTCTATTCTCTGACACCTGATAACTATCCTACTAAATGGATCTATAGACTAAGAAATCTCTTTAGTTATGATGAGAATATTCCATATAGGATAGGATTTCTAAGAATAAAGTGTTCTTTAGGCTTACGGAGTATAAAAGGCTTAGTATTAAGTGATTCTGTATTATATCAATATGCCCATTTGGGAGCTGGCCTCAAATCTCTCATTCCGCAATCTAGAGTAGCCATTTTCATGCAAGTTGCAACTCGTCATTTTGATGAAAGGCATCGTAAGTATCTCTACGGTTTCTTTAATATACTTGTGTATTCTGGCGTAGGATTAGTTGTTTGGTACTATATCACACCACACCTTATACCTGATTTAGGATTCTTCCGCGGGGTAAACCTAGATTCTTTTAAGGACCCAGCTTCGGTTGTTGATGGGTACAAGAGGGTTTCGTACATATTTACAAAAGACGTCGTTAAGACTGTGTTAAGAACTTGTCGAAATGATACTTTTTTTCACAATTTACTAAATGAGGAATCAATCCAATTTTTTGATAACGAAATTATCAGCATAACCGATTTGAATTCAAACAGACACCTTAATCTAGATCACTTCGAGGAGGTTGAAGCTAACAAGCTAGATCTAGTAGCGTGTATTGCAGTAGGTATTATGAGTGCTACCTTTATAGCTACCAATCTTCTTCCTCCTGGTACTACTACGATAGTCCAATGAATAAGGAGAAGGTCGTTATTTGTCAGTATTGAGCCTGATAGCATAATTCAGTACCCGTGATGATGGGCTCTAGCAAGGAGGAAGGGAAGCATCCTCTTCAATAGCTTGAAATCAACTACAGAGTGTTGAGTATCAAATTACGTATTCTATTTATTCAGAAATCGCACAGGGGAAGCTCCTGAATTCATTAGTTGAGTATGTGATCTCATAGTAAGAAGTGATCACAAACGGTGATGGATGCCGAGAGTATGTTGATGGGGTGAATCTGTAGAACAATACTACAGTAGAGATTGGGTAGCCCCCTCAACTATAAAATAAGCAAATCCTGAAAGGCGAGTAAAAGCACCTACAGTTGTATCTGTCTAAGCTATTATAAGCTTAGAGAAGGGGGGGAAACCCCCATCGGGTAGATGCAACTATACAAAATACCCAACACACACAAAAACAAGGGACACACTATTATATCATGAAAAACACTGTCGAGTCATTAGAACAGTTGAATACCACACTTTCTAATACAGTCAACGATATACCAGAATCATCTGCAATGGGTGCCTTAAGCCATTCGGCTAATTCGAGTATTAATGCAGCTCTTAACAGTACGGAAGAGGTAAAAAGGGGTGAAGATGTCGCGGGGGATTCAATTCATGCAAATATTAGTGATATGTTTCATATAGGTAACCCATTCAACCCATTTCAGTGTTTCATTGATAACCACATGCGTAAAACCATCTTTGCAAAAAATCCATATGTGCAATACGCTGTCGAAAGTTCTTATTACACACCTGCGGTTAATCGTCTGGTTAAAGGGTTGAGTTTGAAAGATATGGATCCTATCATGCGTATGCACTATCTTTATATGCGCTCGTTGCTCCGTTTAAAATTGAAAAGAAAGATTTATCGTGCAGATTTCAGTGAATATAAGGGGTTGCGGTCTCTCTATAACAGGGCTACAGATAATTTATATAGCCACCTACAAAGGGCATTAGAAAAGTATGAAAACTTCGGTGTTTCTGCAAAACATAAAGTATTGCAATGTTTAGTACACGTGGTGACATCACAATCAGACAACAGTGTTAGGTATGTCTATGGGAACATCTTTGCACTAGTTAGATTAGGTACTTATGTAACAGTGTGGTACTGTTATACTGAGAGCGCACCAGATTTCATATCTGTGGACCCGCACTATCTTGATATAGAATTGATTATTGATTTATTCAAAGTTCGTAAATTATTCGTATGGATTCCATACGAGGAAGTGATTAGTACATCAATCTTAGAAGCTTATGATGCGGTTGTGGAAAGGACGGCTTTAACGGATTGCTTGGATAGAAAGTTGAGAGAAGAGGAATTGTCGGATAAATTCGAATTCTGGGGGAAATGCTCTGATGGTGATCATACCATAGATTCTGTAGAGGAGAATGCCACTATAGAATATGCTAGCAGTAAAGAAGGTAGTGCCTGTAAAGAGGGGGTGGATAGTAGCTGTAAAGAAGAAGGTGGTGGCTGTGAAGAAGAAGGTAGTGGGAGTGAAGAAGATAGTGACGATAGTGACAATCCTAGATACCTGGCATTCGGTGTGGTTGTCCTTGTAGGTGTGTTATTATACGTCTGGTATTGTTCTAGGTAATTCTATATTTATTGTGAAAACCAGAAATAAGAGTTTCAGTTCATACTTGGCGGTAAAGGGATAACCTTTTTGTCTTGAGTGGAAATAGAATTCCTTTTTGCAAAGCTAGCTCTTATGGCGCATTGGTGCACAATCGTGCACTGCTTCTTCCTCATAAAAGAACCCGGCTTTCCTTCCTATATGTTTAGGATAAAAACCTTATCCATTAAGAGATGGAACTTCAAGAGCTGCTAGGTCTAGAGGGAAGTTGTGAGCATTACGTTCGTGCATTACCTCCATACCAAGATTAGCACGGTTGATGATATCAGCCCAAGTATTAATAACGCGACCTTGGCTATCAACTACAGATTGGTTGAAATTGAAACCATTTAGGTTGAATGCCATAGTACTAATACCTAAAGCAGTGATCCAGATCCGGCCAAGCAGCCAATCAGTCGTGTAAAGAACGAGAGTTGTGGAAAGAAACTAGCCTAGCGTATTGGATGGAAGATTCGATTCATCGACCTAAAGAACCGTGCCGGGGGTGCCGTGAGCAGCCACACCTACTACTTGACTCTTCCTCTTGACCGAATGGCGAACCCAGATTCTTCATTTATCACCGCAAACGAACAATTTATTTGCGTAGTAAATAGAGTAAGGATCAAAGAGTATACCACTAAACAAGACCCTTATAGAGCAGAGAGAGAGACAAAGGACATAACAAGACCCTTATAGAAAGTCAAAAAGATAATCAAAGGCATTCCCTGGTTTACTAACCCTTATAGAGTACATGAGCCAAAGCACAATCCATCCCTTCCAATCAGACAAGAAGGAATCCGATGTATTGATCTTCGTCTGTACTGTGCTGTACAAGACAATTACCAAAGATCACAACTAATGATCTGTTTGACACAAGACATGACATGACCTGGCGGATCATATACAGAAATGGGTTTAGCCTTCTCCTTGGCTTGACTCTTGTAAGTGAAAGGTTGGATCATATCTGGTTTCCGGGAAGGTGCCTCGCTATTCCTCTGTTTTGTAGCTGACTAGTAAAGGTGGCCTAGCCTGCACAGGTTCGTTGGTTTCAGCTTGTGCTTTACTTGAGTGGTTTCGGGCTCTGTTTGGTATTAGCTTGAGAAGCGGTTGTAATTGTTCATTCATATCTTGTTTCAGCAATGGTCTATACTATAGAGCTCGGGAATGCATTCCATGCCTATTCTTCAATATGAGAAGGGGTGTCTCCCCCTCTTAGAGGCTTTCCTCTTAGCTTAGAGGCTTTCCTCTTTTTAGCAGCATCAGCTTGAATCTCCCGATTAGCAATCATGATTTCCGAATTAGAAAATTCATTTCGGAGATCTTCATTCTCCTCTAACAAATTCATAATTATCCGATAGGAGGTCGGATTGATACTTTTCACATCAAAGTCACCTATATGGCAGGGCTTAGTATCAACCCATACTCCATTTTTGTCGAACACATACTCCCTCTTTTTACTTTCTAACCCCATGGTATACTTACACATTTTCTCTTGAACCAACAGTTCACGGAAGTTTCTACTGAACTTTCGGACATATGAAATCACTTTTTTAGCCCTAGGGTCAGCTAGCTGGTTGATGAACCATTCTTCATCAGCCTCATCTTTACCCGCTCCTTTAAACTTTATTATGGGTTGGTCCACACTAGATGCCTTAAGCATATAGGACTTAGGTGCTAAAAAGATGCCATATTCGACAAAGTGCTCATGCTTAAACTTACCCAAAGCGGTAGGTGATACCTCTTCTTCAGGAAGTTCCCTCTCAACAACGACTGAGTCCGTATCCGTGTAATAGCAGTCATCCCTCGAAATGAATGGGTGCATTCTTATGCGGGCATAACCCGTGACAGCGGCCGATATTTGAACAGCAGCATAAGTAGGGCGGTCTGAACTAAGCTTCAGTAAATCCAAACTTCTGACATTTTTGCATGTTACTAGGCACTTGTCTGAACTAAGCTCATAACTTTGAACAAACCCATCATTATAGAGAGCTAATTTTCTACTTTCTTCTGTAGAAACAATTTGAGTCGTTGTGCTTTCGGGGCTGATCCCGAACCTCCCGTAGAGACTGTTCATGGTGATTTTATAGATGAAATCCAGAGCTTTCTCCCCTTTAGCCTTAGCATCAAGCCTTTTGCTGTAGATGTCGTACACAAAACGCTTGAATGGTGATTCCTTTCTATCAAAGATATATCCACAGATCGGGTATACTTTGTAGCCCAAACTTACTGCATACTTAAGCTCCTCAGAAAAATAAACACCGAGAAATCTCCCCGTGGGGAAGATTATCGTACCATCATCCTTTTTATAAGGTAGAAGAGGCTTTTTAATATGCTTAGGACAAATTATAAAAGCTCTAATGAACCCAAACATATCATTCAACACAATCTTTGATTTCTTTGATCCTAGATCACTAACCCAGCGGGTCTTGCCTATAGGCATATCATCTAGCATAGATGAGGGGTATAGAGAATTTACATCATAATAATACAAATTCTCCCCGTATGGCTTATACACGTCCGTGTGACCACCGTAGTAGCCTTCCCTAATAAATTGAGCCTCATTATCGTCAGGAATGTAGATGCGATTATCATCATCATCCTTATAGTAAACACGTCTAAATATTTTTAGGGCCAATGCTGATATTGTTAATACTTTCAGGATATCAATCCCATACTCTTCCCAAATAATGGCTTTAGCGCGTTGCATAACAGCAGCTGTTATTAGAATATCTTGTTTAAGATAAGTTAAAGAGTCTTCCCTAATACTAGGTAGTTTATCAACGGTGACATTCTGGTGATCGAAAGATCCCTTCCCCCCCAATTCTGGGCAAAAACTATTGGCTAGATCAGCGAGCTTTACTTTCAACAGGAGGTACGAATCCATGAACGTTAAAACAAGCCTTTTATCCCCATTTTTGGATACCTTATACAGTTTTATGGAATAAATACAGTCGTTTCTCATGATGGGCTCTATATGACAGTTTTTATAACTTTTAGTTAAAAAAGAGAGTATCATAATACCGTCGAACTGAGATAAATTGTGAAAGTATACAACCATTGAACTTCCTCTTCTTTGAACATCCTTTACTATTCTATTAATCATCTCTGTGAGCATCTTTTCACTCATATCGTGAAAATCCTGGCACACTTTTGAGTAGTCATGTGCATAGAACGTCGTAATATGCTCCGCGTTAACCCGCTTTTCCATATCAACCATCATATACCCCCCTGCGTAGGGCACGTGAGTTTTGTCGACATCCGTGTCTCGTCTTTTTAATAAAAGAGTTTCTAGATCAGCAACAAAAAATAGAGTTTTGTTTTTCATTTCTGTTTTATCGACAGGGATATATGACTGATAGCGTCTTTTTGAACGTCGACCCATCTTGGGTATTTCTAAATTATTTATGTCGCTGTATTTAATAAGTGCTCCCTTCAGATAGTTCAAAGATTCATCTTTAGTTGGAATTGAAGCTTGATTCAAATCTATACTACCCTCCCTTTCTGATTATTCTATTTAATGCAAGAGTAAGGATAGACGTCTTATTCTTCAGTGTTGAGATAGAATGACTGTAGACCCTCTTCTCTCTTTTAGTTAGCCTTACTTATTTATTCCAATTCCTCAGCTGGAAACAGAACTACCAAAGGGAAGAAGACAGAAGGCAACAAAGGCGCGTATCAGCTTCAAGCATATAGAGAACTTGACTTACTCACCTACTTTAATGCCTGCTTTTTACTACTTGAAATTGAAAGCTGGCTTGGCTCTCAGACCAATTAACTTGACACCTGCTTAGCGCCCTCACTGCTACTTCTCTCATTAAGCTGCTCTCTCCTTTTATCAACTTATGAAAAAACAGCCTATTGATCTTCCGTCGCTCGCTATGGATGGTTGCAGTTGCCAAAAGGCTACCTTTTCGCACAACACTTAAATGAGTCACTGACTGGTTTTGACGTACGTAATACTTAACCTTACAATCGGCATTGCCCTTCTTCTTGCAACAGAGGATTCGTTCTCTACGCCGAAAGGACTAAGAGCTCTTATTCCGCAGCCTTTAGCACATAATGGAATTGCTCCTTCTATGCCTCCTCATCTGTCTCGCCTGCAAATCCTGCTAACAGCCTAGTCTATTAGGAAACAGCTGATTCAATTGCTAAAACTGCTGTTCGAGAAGGGACTAACGGCACTGATTTCTAGTGCTATAACAGAAACTGCCCTTAACGCGCAAATGAAAGCCCTCACAACACTCTTTACCTGCAACTGCTCCCGCTTATGGTAGTAGATAAACAGGTGGTGGACATGTATCTGCAGCCTCTGCTGCTGGTAGATTGACTGTTTTATATGGACTGAGGCTGCAACTGAGGGTAGTGCCTGAGAATGCTACTCTATTCCTGGAATTAGCCATCCCCTTCTTTGACTATTCGACCTGCTCCTCGAAGCAAGGAAGGGAATTCAGATGGCATTGAATGCCCTTTCCGCAAGAAGGATAGGAGTTGGCTTACCGCATCTACCTTCTGGATAAGGGCTGGGGCGTTAACTTAAGTACTAAAGCAGCTGGACCCTTCGTTGATTCCCCACGAAGGAATCGGAATATCGCTACTTCCCCTTACTGTCCTAAGCAGGGGAGATGGATTAAAAACCTTGTGTGAAGGAAAGGCTGTAAATGTCGTTGACCATTAATCCGGTTGAAGGACAAATGGAATGGAGAGTAAAGGAAAATAAGGTCATTCTTCTGTCTAGCTTCTGGTCGGTGCCCCTTCTCCAACTCCGCCAGCCAAGACTCTGTTACTCGAGCAGGAAAGTTTTCCGTGCGTCCTGTGTTCTCCCGGTTCTTACGTCTCTCAAGCCGGTTCACTTGCCTGGTCATTACTGGACTACCATACAAGATTCTATACTGAGCTGACCTATCAACCAGACGGACTTGAACAACTGACCTGTCTGCTATTGTTATTGCCGGGCTCAGGCGCCAGGGAAGGGATGATCAGAGAAGTCAAGTCTTGCCTTGGGTCAGAGTTCCAGTTCTCTCAGAAGAATCTCCGCTTTCCAATCCAGGTTTACGGCTTCCATAGCGTATGTCATTGGCCATTCTTGCTTCATAGACTGCGGCACCATTGATTTATGGCCCAGATCACGAAAAAGAGAAGGCCTCAAAAACGGGATGGAGCCAATGAGTAGAGTAACTAGCGGTTAGATTCGTCTTTATGCTCGTTATACGTGAACTAATCTCATTTGTTACGAATCAAACTGATTGACTCCGGTAGAATGATCCAGCGAACTCTTCCACACTGGCATCAATACTACTACTCCTCGGTGGCAGGCAGCATGCATATTGCAATTCATTCACATCTGCCATCCATCTGTCTCTCTCCTCAGCTCTACGCCGCCCTGTCCCTTAAGGAAAGGAAACTAGACTAGAAATCAGAAGAACCAAAAGAGTGCCGCAGTATTCTCATAAGATCAGATCAACGCTCATATCTCTTGCTCGAGGTTCTATCTCATTCCTTGCTGCTAGTGCTAGATAGATTCTTTTATTTGAGGATCGCATTCCTTTCCTCTTGCTCGGTCTAGTTGCAGGGTCTAGATCGCATTCATTCACTAAAGTTTGCTTTTTCTACTCACTTCTATGTGTTCATCTATTGACCTGGCCCGAGGCAATATTGAGTAGGGCTTTCATAGGTGAACTTTCCGAACTAGCTTTCCAAGTTGTTTCGTTATCTTGTGATGTGCCGGATCTCTCTTGAATAGCTCGGTTTCTTGCCTTCCGGTTTCGGTTCTAAGTTGCTGCCCATTCATTTCCTACGAATAAGGAGATATGTAAAGCCAGTCATTCTATGAAAGAGAACTTGAACTTCCATGAGGCAAGTAGTTTATCGAAGGTATGGAGAAGGGCTTCACTCGCGCCTTGGGGACTGAACTAGAGTACAGAACTAGCACTAGCTTCACTAGAGTAGAGAACTCGCTTCCTCCTTCCTTCTTTTCCATTCCTAACCTGACTATTCCAGCTTACTAGTTACCAGCGTGTATAATTTCCAGCCCTACGAACACTGAAAGAGAAGGCATAGAATCGATTCTTTGTTGGATCCACTCGGAGGTTCCTTCTGACCTTGTGTGAACACACAAAAGCTAGCGGCGCACTTTCTTGTCAACCTACCGAACCTCTCCTCTGCTCTGAACCGCACCACCAAAAGTACGGATATCCGGATCTGGTTCCATACTGGACTGGCTATATGAACTCCTCTTAGACAAACAAGGAACTAAACTATGATACGTAAGAACCTTAGCCGCCTTACCAACACGCAAGTAATATAACTATAGGTTTATTATCTTTGAAACCGGGGAGCCCATCATCATATTCAAAGAAGGATGCTTCCCACCTGGCACTACGGAACTATTGTATTGAGGAACGGGCCAATGTCATAAAATGCAATTCCTGCCTAGAAATGGACTAGACTACGTACGAACTTGGAACCCAGTGGCAGGACAGCTAGAAAAGTCCAATGGTTCAAATCCCTGTTCTCGGGGCAAGGCATCTATTCTTGAGCTCTTATGTGAGAAGGGTTTTTCTTGTTGATACCCACAAGACGACTCCACTTGTTATGAAAGTCCTCTTTTCAAAGCGAGATCACTATAAGGATAAGGATAAGGCCGGCGGGCCCTCCCAAGGGTGGGTGGGACCGACGCAAGCGATAACACTCCGCCCTTGGATTCGTTTCGCAAAGGGAGACATCTTGGCTAAACACTGACACAATCTACAAATACCACTTCCAATACAATTTGTAGAAACTCCGACTCCCGTTCAGAAAGAAATGGGACTTCCCCGAGAGGGGATTCACTACTTGATGATGGCCGAGCCAACTCATTAATGAGAGAACTCGGACAATTAAAGAAATCAGACAAAGAATATAGTTATTAGTTCTGAAAGTCCAATTTTCTCCTTTCTACTTTTCTAAAACCTAAACAAAGAGGCGTTAGCCCTGTGCTCCTATTGTTGAAGCAGCAATTCCCAATCTACAGAAAGCCCGTGCCCCAATCCAGAACAGGAACAGACAAGACAGCGCTAGCGAGGAATAGCTTTTCAGGCACTATCCAACAGATCAGATCGATTGGCTTTCAGGAAGGATATGTCTCCAGCTCTACGGCACTCTTCACTCGTTGTGGAGCGGGCAGTCTACCTCCTATATCGCTCGTTTTCTGGTTGGTAGTGACTCGAGGTGCTGGATGCGTGTTCAATGCAGCTCTATTGTCCCCTTGTCGGTAGTGGCCATTGATTGAGCTTCTGCAGTTGGTGGGCGTGGAAATTCTTCTTTTTCAGTGGAAGTTTCATAGCTAGCGAGACTAGAAGCAAAGAGCACAGTGCTAGAGCCAACAGGCATTAAGGAAAAGAGTGCTATAAGAGCGAAAGTCAAGCACAGTGCGAAGGAATGCATTTTCTTTTTAGAAGGGCAGAGAGTGGGGGAGGAATGATTCTCTGAAAAAGGGTAGGGTCCAGTTAGCTCGGAAGGTTTGACCCGGTATATTTCCCGGAAATATTTAGAGAGAAGACTCCATTCAAAAAATGCATCCTTGGTCCTAGGTCTTATTCAATTAAACCGAGAAGGGCAGGCAGGTGACGCAAGTGTAAGGTGTGACCCTCGATCTGTCTGTGAACCGGAAAGGAGGTATGGTACTCGAAATCAACTTGTTACTCTGCCTTCCTATCAACAGGAAATGGCTTGCATGGATCCAAAAATAAAACGAAAACCAACAACGTTGCAATGGGGAAGGGCGTAGCTGGTGTAAAACTAAAGCTATATCTTTTCTTCTTTGCTTGTAACAAACAGAGCTATCTAAAGCTTGAAAGTAAGCAACAGAGCTATCTATTCCAACGTATTGGTCCAACTCCACGGTTCCTCTCATCTTTCTTGTCGGAGAAAGCCTGTCTTCTGAGACATCCATTAATCAAATTTGATCAGTAACAAAAATCGTATGTAATGAAAGAAGAGTCAGCCCTTGGGGTGGGGCACGAGGGGGTCCCCTGTATGCAGGTCGCTACTTAACTTGACAAGCAGTGTTGCTGTGTAAGAGATTGTGTGGGCGCGGTTCGCGATCTCTTCTTTCCTTTCCCAACCAAATAAAGAAATGCAAAAAACGACTAATTCTAGACCAGAAGATCTTCTCATGTTGGATATCAGAAATAAAATGGGTGATCTTTCGGGAGGGAGTGCCAGTAGCACCAGTTCATCGTCTTTTTTGTCTTGCAATTCTAGTCTACACTCTCATAGTCCTTCTTCTTCAGAAGGATTCATTTCTTTTGGGACTCCCTCGTCCTCTTCCTCTGTCAATCAACCATCGCCATTAGCATCCTCTTCCTCTGTCAATCAACCCTCGCCATTAGCATCCTTTTCTGTGAACCAGCCATCCCCTTCTTCCGTGAAAGGAGTATTCTTAACGGACAGTGGTACTCCCTCTTCCTCTTCGTCCGTAAATCGGCCATCCCCAAACCCGACCGATGAAAGGGTCGTAGAATATCAAGGGGCTATACGCGAGGAAATGGCCAAATTAATGCCCGGCAGGGATCACCAAGAGATTCTAGTTGCAGCCGAACGAATACATGGGGGGAGTGCTAATATAGGATTTCTTCGATCACAGCTCCGGGATTTAGTAGCAAATGGCACTGAAAGTGAAGCCTTCAAGTACGGAATAGCTGAGCTAGCGAATGAGAATTTAGCGGCAAATTTCGCTGCGATGCATTTAGCGGAGAGTCCTTTGGATCAATTTGGCATTCACCCTCTCGCTCTCGCTCTCGGTCTCGGTTTGTTCCTATTTCTAGTTTTTCTTTTTCTTGCGCTGCGGGAAGTATGGAAAAACAGGACGAGAGCAGCATAATCGTTAGTTAGGGGTAAGAGGGGAATCTTATGTCCATATTATCTAAAAAAATATATGAGTGTTAAGCTTGTGCGCGTTGTTATTTGTTGTTTATGTGAGGCTGCATGCGCTTGTTATTTGTTGTTTATGTGAGGCTGCATGCGAATGATTAACTCGTGTCTTTATGTCCATGTGAGAAGGCTAATAAATTATCTCTTTTCTTTGGTCCGGGAAAAAGGAAGTAAGACCCTCGAGACGAGAACTACATATGGTCTGATACTGACTTCCTTGAAAAGAGGAAGACAAGTTATGTAGGCAGTAGCCGTTCCAGAAATGCAGCGGTACCACAAGTGCTCATTCATTGGTCCAACCTAGAAGCTACTTGGGAAGACTATGAATTGATTGCAAGTAAGTATCATGGACAAGGAGGATTTTTAGGAGAAAGGAGATCCTCTCTCAACCCAATAGATGCAATGTAGGAAGACTAGTATCTTTAGTCCATGGGTGTAACACCATAAGATGGGATTGATGGTAATCTATCATAAATCGTTTCCCTTTTTGTCTAGATGACGTCCCCACGGTGTCTATAATTTATGTCAACCAATAAGAAATACCCGAAAGAAGATGCGTAGGCCTTCAATCATGGTGCAATGAATATCGTAGATAGAGTGATGGAAGAAGTTCGATCTCATATAGCTAGCTGGAGTCTTTCTTTTCAAATCAAAGTGAAACGATTTTCCTTTTACGTTGAGATATTTGAATTGGATTTTCTTTCACCACTACTATCGTAACGCACAGAAAACACTGACGTTTCCGCTCGCTTTCAACCACTGCCACTTTACCTGAGCACTGTGACGCAGTCGGTCAAGTATTGAGGCTAGTATATCAAGGACTTATGAGAACTGAAAAGAAAAAAACTAGGCAAAGGAATTCTCAAAGTTCATTGAGTTAAGGGAGGACCATTCGTGGGGGGTTCGTGGAAGAGTTGGGTTCGATTCCCTTTATACGCGATGTGGCGAAAAAGACTGATTCAACGAAATATGCCTGCATTAAGATTTAAAACGTGCCGTCTACTTCCAGGAAATGTTCGGAACAGAGAACTTTCTCTAATCCAACGCCGCATTCTCCGAAGATTGAGGAACAAGAGGAGATCCATTAAAAGAAATCTTTCTCAGAGAGAAAATCTAAACAGTAACATCAAATCACAAACTACACGAAAGTTGTCCCTTTATTATGGGGATTTACCCATAAGGGAGATGCACAGAGGAAGAGAACGAACTTCATATATCCCTTTTTTACTCAATCAAGAAACAAGATCGGACGTGATTCCGGTTCGTCTCCGTTTTAGTGACACTCTTCCTCAAGCAAGGCAGCCGATAAGTCATCGAAGGGTTTGTTTGAATAATGGACTGGTAACCATTACTCATTTTAAAGTTTCCCATGGTGATCTAATATCTTTTAAAGAAAATGACGCGAGAACCCGCGGTGAAGAAATAAGGAGATCTTTCTATATCGACATATCAGTTGGAAAAATCATAGGCAAATTCCTACCGGTCAGAATCTGGAGAAGAACAAAAACAGAATGGTTCCGCTTACTCACAACTCAGAGGGGATGCCGCTTACTACTAAAATCCGGGTTTTTGCAAGAGTTGCGTTCTTATATGCAAGAAGAAGACTTAGAAAGAACAAAGAAGTTTGGATCCGCAAAAGTATGCTTAGGCAGTTCCTTCGCTGAGCACAACAGAATGAAGAGGAATTTGTTTCATTTCAAATACTTCTTCTTATGGAAAAGAAGGAAGGAGGAAGAGGAAGGGGTAGAGGAGATCCTCAAAGTTATCGAGGAAAACGAAAACCGAAAAAGAGCAATAAGCCCTTTTGTTTACACAAACAAATTATATAGAAATTCGACCTATTGCTCCGGATCCCCGTTTACTATTACTAGGAAGATAAGAATCAAAAGGATCGAACTACCTACTCATTATTCGGAGGTGAATCATAGAACACTAAAAGCTGTGGTATCTTATGGACCTAACATAGGTCACATCCCTCACGACATAAGATTGAAAGATCCAAACCTTCCTCTTCGGAGCGGAAACGGACGTGGCCAAAACATATAAAAAAAGATCGGCCTAGTCGCTCATAGGGACATATCTATCCGGATAGAGGAGAGGATAGTCTAGATCAATTTTTAGAAAAATCTCTCTCTATATAGAATAGAATAGATAGGTATCTCTGTGGATAGAGATAAAGATAGGGATCCCTCGAAATATATGGAAAAAGTGCACTTTTTTACTACTACTACTATTTCTTATTCTTAGACGAAACATCGTTTTTTCGATTTTGACTGAATTGGTCGGAGCGTAGACGAGCGAGCAGAGCCCAGGAAAGAGGTCAGATCGTCATAGAGCAGTCGACTATAAGTATAAGACTGCTGGCCTGAGAGAAGGCAGTCTCTCTCGGGAAACATGGCCCAGGGTTCTATAGTATAGTATAGTAGCCAGACTATAGGAAAATCAAGTCTCATGTTGCTCCTCAGAAAACGCGTATAGTATATAGTATATAGTATATAGTATATAGTATATAGTATATAGTATATAGTAGTAGTAGTATCATTGGCCAAAGTAAAGTCGATGGGACAAACGCTGTTCGTTAGAACTAGCATTTTGTTTTGTCATGGAATCAAGTCTATTTGTTCGAATGTTCTTTTTTTCGTTTCGTTGGAAAAACCAACGCCGACGTCAAGAATGGATCAGTCTAGTCTCCTTTCTCTTTTGGGAGCAGAGCTGAAAAAGATGGAATTGTCAAGTACGATGATATTTTTATTAACGGATAGAAAAATGCTATTATCAAGTAGTAAACCCATTATGATTGCAACTCGTGGGATGCCTGGAATCCCACTAAATCGAGAATCGGAATCGGTGGAGGATGTGCATAGGGTACTCCGAGCCCTCCCCTTATTTAGAGAAATGGAAGGTATCTTGCGTGAGAGGAACCTGAATCTCCCGTCAGTACAGGAAATAAGCGCTTTCCGTGTGAATCTATTCTCTGGTATCCGGCGTGAGAGTGCGATTGCGGACTACGACGCTTTTTGGCGCTCCTTACTCGAGGAGATTCACACACCTCAGGGACGTAGTTGTTTTGGTCAGAGAATACAAGATCTGCACGCCCGAATGTCTGCCGAGGGCAACTGGGACTACTTGATTGCCCAACAAGGCAGAGGGTATTTTGGTAACCTACCTAATCTCAACAGCCCGTTGGATCAATATCAATTTGGAATTCACCCAATTCTGGATCTGAATATTGGTGAGTACTATGTCTCATTCACAAATCTATCCTTGTCTATGTCTATGCTACTCACTCTCGGTTTGGTCTTACTTCTGACCAAAGTATTTATGGAATCGTCCGGCCAGAAACGGGGAAGAGCCCATGCTGTCGTAGAGGCCTCGTCGAGTGCTTCCGCTACGCCTAATTCTGAGGATGATGATAAGCGGAAAAAAGTGTCCCGCCAAGACGCCAATGGCAAAGAGTCAGAGCCGCCCATAAATGGGGCGCAACCTGAAGTACCATCCATTGCGTTCTTAAAGAAAAGAATTAAAACAGTTCTAAGGTCCTGTCGAGATAGGAACCCTAGGGAGAGCACATTACGCTCTACTTACGAGGATCTTCACCTTGAAACGGCGAGCGCCGAGAAGCGGGTAAAAATCGCCCAGGCCCTAGAAAATCTGTACAGGCGAAGCCAATATTTCCGGAGTAACAAAAGGCAGCAGCCCCATACCGACTTGATTATTCAAATCTGCGATTGGGAGCGTACGAAGAGGTAAAGAAATTCACTGGTGTAGGCATAGGAAACCGAGGCCCCCCAAACCCATCTACTATACGGTTGAGGTGAGGGGGGGAAAGAAGAGTGGGCATGTGGGCTTCTTTCACTGTGTCTTTTGTGAAGCAAAGGCATCGCGGCGTATCAACACCAGACTAGTTGCTGATTCAATAGCTGACTTCCTTTCAAATATGATATGATAACACATCAGCTCGGCACCCTTGTTTCCCAAACTAACTACTCATCTAGCTAGATCCGGATCAGAAATGGTAGGAACTAGATCAAGAAATACGAGACTTTTCCTTCACTGGAAACTCCCGAGCCCGAGTCATCACCCTAGCCCGACTCATCCATTGAAGCGAGCCAGGTGGCAAATCCATTAATATAACTTCTGGAATCCCAGCAATAGAGCTGGCAAGGTTGAAGTGAAGCTGGAATGGATCCGATCTTCAGTGTGGAAAGAGCTTCAATCCTCTGTAGCAAGGAAAAGCCGATCCGCTCTTGTCTTGCCTTAAATAGCTGGAAGCGAAAGCAGTTCTCGAGGAAGGAGTGCCGTAGTCTTGTTCGAAAGTCAAGTCATTCTACGAGTTTGAATCGGTTGGCTTGAAAGGAATAGGTTCAGTATATCGGTCAAAAAGAAAGTCTAGATGCACCGAACTTGTCTAGTTGTTGGAAAGGGATAGCTGGAATTCCCACTAGTCAACATGCAAATAGTATCCAACCAAGGGATCACCGAGAGAGAAAGAAGTCACTGCTAAACTAGAGAGAGAAAGAAGTCACTGCTACACTCTAGAGGTATGCGTTGCGTATGGAATCAGAAGTAGTATAGGCTTTTTCTTGCTACTAGAAAGATGGAGCCCGGTGGTCAGCGAATAGGGGTCTAGACCTAAGTAAGTATGTATGAGGGGACAGGCAAGTCACCAGCTAGCGGAGCAGCACGAATAGCTAGTCAAGAAGGCAGAGCTCTTATTTGATTCGATTCAGGCAACCTTGGCACCTTTGCAAGCTCTTCGCAACAGGTTCCAGGGAGGAATGGATACGAGTAGCAACATCGGGAGATGGAAGCTGACAGACCTCGTAATTGAAGCGGCACCAAGCTGATGAAGAACGAGGCGTGGGAATGCTATGCAAATTTCCAACCAACGGCGCCAATCGATAGAAGTTTCCTTGGCATGGGAGGAACTACTAGACTCTATCCCCTAATGGTGAGAAGCAAGGTCAAGAAGTAGGAGAGATACCAAGCCGGGCAACTTCCCCTAGTCACTACGGAACACAAAAGCCAAGGTGACCCAGAACAATGATTTCACGGATTTCTAGGAACGGATTTCGAGTTTCAGAATTGTGTGTGGTATCTTTTTTCCCCTCCTCGGAGCGCACCATGGGATGCTTTGTGAACAGCCCCCTCTGTTCAATACCGATACCTGTCAGATTCCATAGCTGATGAATCTATTTCTTTTTCCACTCTTTCCCCGTCACGCAAGACGCTTTTCTGGCACAAACCTAGTAGTTATTTGTCCTGTGCTGATCTTGGGTGAACTGATGACACTGATGCTCCAAGACCAAGAGTTTTCACAGCCAAAGCTATTGAAGCTGCTCCCTCCCATGAATCACAGCTTTCTGGACGCACTGCTTGAACACCATGGAGCAAGATAGAGAAAAAACTCCTATCCCAGTTGATCGAGCTGAACCCACCCACCGCCGGGCAGGTGCATCAGCCTCTTCTTTCTAGTTTCCGACAGGGCTACCCGCACTAGCCTCTGACCTCTACTCCAAAAAGGGAAGGTGAGGGGCTTACTTAGAGACGGGTAGATAGACTAGACCAAGAAGAAGAAAAGAAAGCGCAGCTATACTAGGTTCCACCCATACCGACCGATTGTCGCTTTGCTATCTTTTTCGAGTGCAGTGAGTCAAGTTGCTAGTTAACCTTACCGAGGCTGGCTGCTATGATGAACTCAGTTCTGTAGTAGAACGATGTTTAGATAGATGGATCGAAGGTTGCGGGGGCATGCCAGCTGTGTCGGTCGTTCCTCTACTTGTGGTTGTCTCGACTGCATTCTATTTGGTATTCCCAAGCGAATGTGAACTATTGTTCCAATCTGTAGCAGAATCCGAGATAGGCGAAGGAAGGTCAACTCCTTACACTTCAAAAGTAGAAGTCAACTCTTTGCCTTCTTGACTGCCAGCATCAAGACGAGCGGTTACCTCAGAGCAACCCTAGGAGAAGGAATCCCTGTCAGGTTTTGAATGCCCCTTTCTTTCTGCGAGTGGTTGGGTGGCCGAATACACTAAATAGGCCTTGTCAAGCTTTCAGCTAGGCTCCATAGCTCTCTTTGTAGCCAAGGAGATCCCTGAAAAAAAAGAAGAAGGCGCTCCCATTTCTCATAGCTCAAAGGAAGTCGAGCCCCTCCTAGAGCGAATGGACAGACCAAATCAACCAACTCGGTCTTCAAACGTATGCTTACTAAGTGCTGTGAAACCAATGGTGAGGATTGGTCACATAGGTGACCTACAGTTGGGTATATACACAAACAACCTAAAAACGAGAGGAAAGACTCCATGAATCATGGTGTATGGAGCTCTCATTCCCCGGTCACCAGTCTACGATTGGCAGTACCGCATCGATTGGGAGACATAGAAAGAAAGCGATCGTTTACACAAATTGATCCACCCACCGCCTGTGCAAGAGCAAGAGCGTCAAGCTTGGCATGAAAGGCAGTGACGTCAGAAACCTATTTTCAAAGGTTACCAGACTTGGGGTTAGCTACACGGAGCATCTCTTTCTTACCCTTCGGGCGGTCACAGGGAAGCTCTCTAATAGATCACTTAAGACAAAGGGAATTAACTACAGCACAGGACTTAAACTTCATAATACTTCCCATTTTCAGGAAGAAGAGCATAATGAACCCGGCAACTCTTTGATCAGACTCGCAAGCGGATACCTTCGTTCGGTCATTTAGCACGAACTTCACTGCCGGTACAGGAATGCTTTCTATTTGGGTAATGAAGACAATGCACGCAGGGATCTTTTTAGCCAAACCAAATGATAGACCTCTATAAGGATCAAGTGGCTTCAGGAGCTCTAGTGAATTCCCAGCAAGTTATCCCAGATAAAAGAATCATTAACATTGGCTGGGCCATCTTTCCAAGTTGTCAAACTTCAGTTAGATGCTTACTCTTCGCCCTGTGCCTCTAGAGTGCCGGTGGTATAGTCAGTGCCGTGGAGATCAAAGGATCTATGTATAACCTTGGTTCAAGGTCTGCCTTATGTGCTGAATTATGGGCAGGGACTGAAACAGCTTTGGTAGCCTAGCTCCCATCCCAAGAAAAGAAGTGTTTCAACAGCCTTTAATACTTGATTTTGGTTTGATTGCTGCAATGCAAGACAAACAATTGCTTTGGCCCTTTCTTCCATTCTTTGTATTTCCTTATTTAGTCTTACATAGAGAAGGAAAGGGGTAGTGAGCGGTCTATAACAATAAAAGCGTCGGAAAAGGGGATGTGACCATGAAGAGGTTGGGCTGGTCTGAGCTTAAATGCCTAACTAATGGTAGTGGGCAGGACGGAAATGAAAAGCATGGTCTTAGGGCTAGCCTGACCTGAATAGCTATGTGCCAGAGCATCCCGCAACCGAAAAAAGGCAGTGGGCACTTTACTTTGGCCATCCATCAACTGAGGCAAGTAGGCGCGAAGCGTCGCTAGGAGAAGGAGAGCATTCGTATGAGTCTACTAGTCATAGTTTTCTATTTTGTTAGTTCTACCGGAGATAAGTATGGAAGGTACTATGAGTATATATCCTGGTATGCTTCTAACTTACCTTTCTTCCTCGGGGGTTGGCTTTGTAATGGAACATGAAAACACCTTTTTTGCTTCGCCCATCTCTATATGCCACGGCGAATCGATCGGTTGAATCCGCTGCAAGCCCATCTTCAAAATCCCCACATAGTAGGAAACTAAAGGAGCTACTAAGCGAGGAAGCCCGATTTCTAGAGGACTAGAGAGGAAGGACTAATTCGGAGATAAATCATTCAATAGCGGATAAGAATCGGGTTCATAGAATCTATTTTGGGTAATGCATAGGACTACTATTCATATCATATCATATCATATCATATCATATGGTGAAAAGACAGGATGTATTCCGACGAAATTGGATGTGATCGGCAAGAGAAAGATGGAATTTTATATAAGGAAGGAAATCAAACGCGTTGTTTGAGAGGGTAACTAGAGAAAAAAGAAAAATAGGCTCTCCCTGGACTCTACGCAGGACTTCTTTCTAAGCCTTACATAATTTGAATTTCTCTGACATTCCATGTTTCCGAAACGGATCCTATAAAATATTTCACTTTTTCTATGATCATCTCTATTTTAGGTATTCGGGGAATCCTCCTTAATAGACGAAATATTCTTATTATGTCAATGCCAATTGAATCAATGTTATTAGCTGTCAATTTGAACTTTTTGGTATTTTCCGTTTCTTTGGATGATATGATGGGTCAATCATTTGCTTCATTAGTTCCAACAGTGGCAGCTGCGGAATCTGCTATTGGATTAGCCATTTTCGTTATTACTTTTAGAGTCCGAGGGACTATTGCTGTCGAATTTATAAATTGCATTCAAGGTTAAACATAACTACAGGAGAGTTACCAAATACAAAGTTCTGTTCTCCTTTCGTTCTCTTCTTTCTTTTCTTTTTATTTTATCAATATTTGAGAACTCTTTCTCACCATAACTGTACTCCTGTTGTTTTGTTTCATTAAGGCGGGGGCGTATGTGTCTTTCCTCTGCCTGATCTGCAGTTTTCCTTCTTCGCGATCCTTCTCTTACCTCTACCGGAAGGTGGCTGGAAGAAGCCGTGGGTGGAGTTGGCCCATGCCCATCTTGCCTCCCTTCATCATCCTCTGGTAAGTGAGGAGATGGGATCTCTTGGATGGGCGAGAGGGTGTTCCAGTCGTCGTCGTCCATATGGACGCTGGTCTCTTCCTCCTGAAGACAGAGTTTCGGGTGAGCTAGCAAAGAAAGCAGCAGTGCCACCTAATACTCGTAGACTAAAGTACTTCTTTTTATATCTAGGAACAAGCGTCGGAGTAAATATCAAAGTAGCAGCGGAAGCTGTCCAGCCGAAAGACAGATCTGACAAAGCCGGTGAGGGGGCAAGTGTTCTTCGGACTCATTCCAATTGAGTGCCAAGATGCGCCTGGAGCATAGCGCTGGGGTGCGAGAACGAGTAGGAAGTTCTGGTCCCACCCAGAAGAGTGCACTGATAGCCTATCTATCAATCTTCTCCAGCCAATGACATAAGATAGGGAATCTTTCTGATTGGTCTAATTGAGAGGAAAGATAGGATGATATTAGTTGCAATCGGAGAGAGAGGAAAGTCTCTCGATGTCCCACAAGAAGAAATGGACTTACTTATAGACAAGTCTCCGAAAGTCACTGTCAAGGGAGGATGCTGGAAGCTACTCCTTTCGCAGGGCTCTCTCTCTCTATCAATTCCTTGCTGATTGATTAGAAAAGATATCTGGCAGTGAACTATTGTTCTGTTCGGCAAACTCCTCTTTTTTGGTCCAGAGGATGGATGCGTCAACTTGATGTCACATATGCCGTCCCAGGGCTTTCCGGCTGGGAAAATGGAAAGAACTATTTTATTTCGTTTCAGATCAGCTAGCGCTTACGCCTTTCTTGGTTGAATGGATTCTGGCGCAATGCTGATTCGGATAATGCTGGAACTGCTACTCGGTAGACTATGAAACAGAAGCTTTGAAAGGGTTCCCTACGCAATTCAATTACTACTAACATTTTTGAATCAATCAGATGATTCGGAGTTTTTAGTCATTTGAAAGTGCTTTTTCCCCTGTCTCCTATGATACCCGGCTGGCTTTATTTGGTATGCGCTAGATGAAGCATCCGCATCCAATCCATAGTAATAGGTATAGTATGAACCCTCTCAGCAGTGACCCCTCTCAGGCTCTAGGTAATGAAATGTGAAATGAATTGGAACGGTTTTAGAATGACTAGTAAATGATACTAATTCATCGCACCACTTTCTTTCTGTCATATACCATCTTGGAAGAATGTAGATTGCATTCATCGCAGGGTCATTTCCTGAAGGAGGCTTGTACCAGCTCTTCGTCATCATAAATAGCAAACCAATCCTTGTTTATTACTCAGCTTTTTCATTCTCTCATTCTTAGTTAACCATTTCATTCTATTTCTTCTGTGGTACTTTGAGTTTTGAACAATAGATAGTTAGAATTTCTTATTAAGTGTAAGTGATTCCCCGGTTCGGTTTTTGATCTTCTTTTAGCACATACATGCGGCCATGAATTCCTATTTGTGACATCTAACTTACTACCATCAAACTCAGGGAACTTTGAATATCCTCTTCTTTTGTCCTTGACTTGCTTGCCAAAGCCAATACTCCTACATGGAAATTCAATCCCTCACTCTTATGGTTTTCCTTAGCTATATCAACCGCTTGAGTTCTATCAAAACACTGAAGCTGCCTATAATATAATGTACCGCTACTCGCATCCTATGGAATGTTTCGTGAGCGAGAGGTATAGCAAGAGTGATCTTCCCTGAAAAACTAACAGTACCAAGACCGGAAAATCAAACAGATAGGTTTGAATCTTCTCGAAAGCGCACAGCATAGTCACTCTAGGGCATAGTTCTACTAAATTAAATGGTCCAAGTAAATCTGGCAGGAGAATGATCGGCTAGAGACTATTTTCCTCTTGATCACCCTCCCCCAACTTGCCTCTGCGCATGTAGACGAGAAGCGCTCTCAGTAAATTAGCAAGTCTTGTGGGTACTCCGATCTTGTATGGATTCCCAGACAGCTCACCGTACGTAAACTTATTTACGAAGCTAAAGTAATGGTTTAATTACATTCCAGACCTCCGAATTGTGTTGCAATGAAAGCAGGATCACCGACTCTATGTCAAGTTCTCAAAGTGTTTTATTATATAGAAATCACCAGAAAGCCCCGACGTTCTTTATTTAGATTAGAGAAGTAATAGTAGCCAAAAGTGGATAACCTTTTTCGACACCAATCAGCCTCAACCTTAAGATCTTTCCTCTCCCAGTTGCCCTGATTTCCCTTGTAGACTTAGGGAATTCTCATAGTTGATGATTATTTCCTACGAAAAGACAATAGCCAACAACATAGATTTGCCACGGACAAGGATCTTGCCACCTTATTGTGAATTCCCTTTTTTATTCAATTGTGTACTCGTTCCTGTTGTTGTGCCATTAGTGACTTGAGAAGACTGTGTGAAAGAGAGCAAGAAGCCGACGCGAGGAGATCAAGATCACAGTTGTGCTCATGCCATTAATGCTGCCCAATCCACTCTGAGATCTCTTCCAGCCCTAAATTCCTTAACCCATTGCCAAAAAGAGATGGGAAAAGAACCTCCTTTTCTTACGCTCCTCTTTCTCAGAGAGATGGTGAACTTGCCTTGCCCTACGAAGCTGTGAATGATAACACGGGAGGGGTACACCACAAGAATCTCTAAAGATTATGGAGATTCATCAAAGATTACGAGAATTGGAATTACAGGTATCAGATCTTATCATTTGTGGTCCTTAGAACGTTGAAGCGGGTTGCAGGACTGGTACTTGACCATTATGAGTTGCAGGACTGGTACTTGACCGTTATGAATAGTAAGAGTTCTTTCTACACTTGTAGATGCGTTAGGTATGTAGTAGTGAATTTTCTCCCATGTGAACTTCAGAGAGATTCGTTAGATTACCAACAGATAAAGGAATTGGACCTTAAAAGCAATTTTTAAAAAAGTTCAACTTCAACAAAACGTTGCGTTTAAGTCTACCTATGGTACTAGGAATCCTTCCACTCAACAGGCAACGATCCATAATAAACTCAGTTAAGCCGATCAAATTTCCTATTTAGAAAAACCTATCACGAAACTATTCTTAGCGAATAACGTGCCTTTACTAGTAGTCCTATTTTACTGACCTATTCCATTGCTTCCTACCAGTTCCGATCCAAATGCCTACCCCTCTACTCCTATGTTTCACAAACCTGCGGCCTATCCCTTACCAAGCTACCTAATAGCCCTGGCAGTAAATAAACTAAGTCCCAAACCTTATTTATCTTCATTGACTCCATCTCATCCAGCATGGCAGCACGCCATTTCGGGGCCTTTTTAGCCATAGAAAAGTAGGTTCGGATTCTTGAAGAAGTAACTGTCAAAGCGGATAGCTTTTATCGAGCAAGTAGTTAAGGACTAGAATGAGTGAAGAGGAATACAAATCCACCCAGGGAGTTAGATCTTACCTCGCTATGAAGCATCCCAGAAGCTGGAATGGAAAGCCTCGTTATTAAAGAGCGTTGGTACAAGACCAAAAGGCACATGCACATCATGGATCCTTTCTTTTCTTCCTCTTGTTTTACAGCATAAAGTATTGTAAAGAGTTTATCTGTTAAAGCCCTATGCGAAAGAAAGTAAGGTGTCAGTGCCAAAGCTTCTTCTCAAGCATCAACACATCAGACGAATAGGAATCGAAAGCCAGGAAAGCTCAAAGACTGGAGAAGTAGGCGAGTCAAGGCAAGGAATTTAAGTTCTAGTATTTCTCGTTGCTAGGTAGGTCTCACTATCTCTTCATTCAGTAGTTGAAGCTTATCCGTAGAGAAGTTATGTTACAGAAGTAGGCAAAAATCTATCTACATTTTCATTCACTTGAATTCGTAGATCAATGGTTTACGGTTACCAACTCGCCCCGGGTGGGTTCTAGGAATGAGAGCACTTATGTATCGAGGGGCTTTAGCACAAAATGAAGTAGCTAGCTAGCTAACTAAGCTATGATGGAAGGACGGGGC